>NW_024694285.1:0-624 GCF_008729295.1 Plectropomus leopardus | reverse complement strand
CACACTCTCCTAACCCCTTGTCCAATCCCTCTGGATGACACGGTTAGCGGGACAACTCACACCCTAATACCCCATAATAACCACAAATCAACGCCATGGCAACTGCTGACAAGACAGACGGACAGGCAAGGGGGAGATAAAAGGGAGAAGGGCTGAAACTACTGTGGGGACGGGAAAAATAAATCACCACAGGTTTGTCCTTTTCTGATATAGTGTCCCTAACCTTGGAGCTAAATCCCTTTAGAGAGCTGGAGACGGCGAAGTTGTAGCTTGTTAGCCATGTTAGCGTCACATGTGTTATCACAGTCAGGCTCTAGTGAGAGCAGACGCACAAACTTTTGTAAAATAAATGTCAACAGCAGAAGGCTTTGATTTTTTCTTTTTAAAATATCTTGAAGAAATATTTTGGCTCAAAAATAAACATTGTAAATTAAAAGGTAGCGTAAACTACACAATTAGCAAAGCTTTCTTTGTACAAGGTTAAACTGCATTAAGTAATATTACTGAAGAAAGCACTGAATCAATGAACACCATGAAGAGCATCGCTCACTGACACACTCAACACAGCCAAGCTGCTTTAAACTTTTTACATATTTTGGTATTTGGCCACACACTTACATTGTA
>NW_024694284.1:0-2738 GCF_008729295.1 Plectropomus leopardus | reverse complement strand
ACACTGACAGAAACAGAAAGAAAGGGGTGGACAGTGAGACAGTAAACAGAGAAGTGGGTGTGGGTAGAGGTAAATGGGGGAACAAACACATAAAGAGGAGGGGGTGGTTCAGCTTTCCTGAGAACTAGTGAAATCCGACTCCCTCTGGGGTGATCTCATTCACAGACAGAGTGAAGGGGGTAGGGAGGTAAAGGAGAGGTGAGGAGGATTTCCCAATTTTCTCAGTGAGCGACAAGCTTGCCCCTCCGTCTCTCCCATCATCCCCCACCTCCCTCTCCTATCCCCTCTTCTCCTGCCTTATCTGCCAGCCAGTCAGTGAGTCAGTCTGCATGTGAAGTTGCTTTAAATGTCACCATTTGAATAGTAATAGAGATTAACGATGGAGAGATAGACATGGAGCGTAAGAGGGAGAGAGAAAGCTCGGGAGTGAGGTGAATGTCATGAAGATAGTGTCTCTGGAAGGTTTCGACCCCTGCTAACACCGCTAACAGCTATCTCTGGACACACACACACACACACACACACACACACAGGTCTCACTGATTATAGTTGTCAGATAAAGATAAAAATAAGAAGGATGGGGAGAAAGGAGATATTTCCATAGAGGTGTAATGTATTTAGGGTTTAGGTGTCATGTTGACTGTTAACAAGTCATTTAGGTTGTTTAATTATGTCACTACCATGAGGAATTTAGAGCTGCGTATACCTCAGGCCTACATATATGCCTATGGTCCCTTTCTAACTAGACACAAAAACAAACATCAGTACCCCCTAACATTCATTTTTTTTAACTTAAATGGGAAAGGTTACAATCGGCCTTCGCTCCCGGGACTATGACAGCTTTTCGATCAGTGGTGATTGAAAAACAACAACCGGCTGATTGCACCAATTTTAGCCCCTTTGCCCGCATGATGGACCGCCACAAAATAGTGTCTGTCTATGTTATAGGTCTCTGTACAAGCAGTGCTTTTACTTGTAGTCCGCACCAAGTTGGTGAGAGAGACTGAATAAGTAGTTGAGACAAAAAAGAGGTAACCATCGTAACATTTCACTGGCCTCCATGCTGCTTTCTACTGCCCACAAGCCTGTGTTTGGGCACATCAGTGACATCAAAAGTGACACACCTGCAAAAAATACCAGAAAGGAAAACCTGTCTACTGCAGAGCTGTGTGGACATGACTCTGGTCTGCAGGCAAAAGGAAAATAGTCTATGGTCTATTTGTAACTGGTTAACTGGCTTTAAAAAACCTGCATACACATACTTATTCTGGGTGTTAAAAGAAGGACAACTGAAATTGGCACTGTGTCAGTCAGTCTGTGGGTGTGCAGCTTGAAGGGCAGATGTTGCTGCAGGAGTACGACCTCAGTTGTATTGAGGTATTAGCAAAACACAGTACTTGCAGAGTACCTAGAATCTTCATGAATCACTTGAAGGAAAGCTTAATAGTCACTGATTTGCTGGTTGTTGATAACCCCCTGACCCTCTGGCACAATCAGTGACAAGTCAACATGAATCCCAATCTCCTAATCGCATATCTTTACTGAATATCAGCCCATGACGATCTGCAGCTAATTGATCTGGGAATACCTAATTGAAGTTGTTACGGTGTGATGATTAATAGATTAGGTGACCAACAGAAAATTAATTTACAAACATTTTGATTTGATTTGTTGCAACATAAAAAACATATAAAACATTTTGTTCCAGTTTCTGGAAATACCATGATTTTCTGTTTTTGTTGGTCAGACAAAAAAAAAAAAAAGAATTTTAAGACATCACCCTGGATTCTGGGAAATTGTGATGAACACAATATCCTTATCAATAGGAATAATGAATAATCAGTTAATTAGAAATAATTCTCATCTCATTTACTGCTTATGACAGTAATCACTAGTTGCCTGACCAACACCAGATTTTTAAGGCTGATATTGATATTGCTACATTTGAACCTTTTCCAGGCTACAGTTGATGTAGCATCACTGGAAAAAGTGAGAGACTATTTTCCTTTTCACATTGAACCTTTTAATAATAAGGTTGCATTGTGAAACCAAATACTTCACTCAAAAAAAGGGCATCAATAAACGGTTCTTTGCAGCTCGGTTCCAGTTCCCATTGTATTGTGTGACAGTGATACTGTGATGAGAGGTCATTAGTAAGACGTTCACGCCTCATTGTCTGCTGATAGTGCTTTTTGTTCGTGGTTGTCCAAGCAGAGATGTGCTTTCAGGTACTATATTCAACGTTCACTGTCTTACATCATAGTAGTAAGAGCCTCGTTCAAAAGCAAAAGTCTATTTGAGTTACAACTTTACAAAGAATGCACTCAAAATAGAGTGAATGTGCTATTTTCTTGGCATCAGCGTTTAAAAAAACAGTTAGTTTTATTGTTGAAAACATCCCTCATCTAGACATGATGGTCAATGGACTGCCAACATGCAGCGATGGAGGTCATGGCTGCCTTTCACCACAGAGGCTGTACGACCAAATCATCAGTTTGTGGAAAATAATGTGGCGCTTGAAAACTGCTTGAGTTTGAATTTGACTTGAAAAGCGGCATTAACCCCAAGAGAGGAGCGGGGTGAGGGCAGAAGATAGTCAGGGATGGAAGGACAGAAAGGCTCCGCACAGAGGGAAAAACACACATTTCTGTTTTACTGTCACTGTCAATGGAAACCCCTGAATCAGCTGAACATGCACACACACACACACACACACACACACACACACACACACACAC
>NW_024694283.1:0-706 GCF_008729295.1 Plectropomus leopardus | reverse complement strand
TATAGGCATATTGTATCCCTTTATTTATCCCTTATTTCCCTTGATCGAAAACTGTGGAAATGTTCTGTTTATACTAGAAACTTTAAATGCAAATATGCAAGAAAAATGGCACTTGAATGCGTTTAGGATTGAACCTCCAAAGTTTGAGTTTGGTAATACCACTTGAAGGCAACAGTGATTCCGGCGCGCACGCACAATAGACATGTTTAGTACGTCATGACGTAACGTGGCCGCGCTTACTCTATGGCCTGTTATTGTGTGGCTCACTTTACACTTTTTTTCTTAATTCTGCTCTAAAATAAATGCAAACAAAAAGAGAACAAACGTGAAACTAGATTAATAAATAAAAGTATTGTTATACGCTAATCGTAATGGTTTGCTCTCAAGAAAGAAAAATAAAGACTTTGGAAATTAATGTATTATTAATAATAGTTCTATTACTACACAGAGATGCATCAAAACACACAAAGTATTATCACCTCACATACTTTATTTGATAATCAACCACCTGAAAAAAGTTCACTGGCCCTTTTTTCCAAAATATTTTATCTTAAATACGGAATATGCATTTTCATCAAAATATAACTTCTTATTTTAAAATATTGAGCTTCTCTTTATAGTTGCCTGCAGTTTGTTGCTGTTGGTTTTTTTCTCTATTGTAGTGATTGTTATTAAGATGCAAATTTTAAAACCCAGAGAAACTCCT
>NW_024694282.1:0-810 GCF_008729295.1 Plectropomus leopardus | reverse complement strand
TACTTTCCCGTTTTTTGTTATGTTCTTTTTTTTGTTTTGTTGTGTTTTTTGTTTGTTTGTTTTTGCTTTTTTTAAATTTGGATTTGGTTTTTGTGCTAATTTTCTGTTAATTTTCTTGATTTCTGTTTTGTTTTTATTTCAAAAACTAATTTCTTGCTCATTTTTTGAGTCATTACTTCTTACGTTACTCATGGCCTTCCCATGTTTTGTTTTGTTTTGTTTTGTTTGTTTTTTTAAATTTTTTATAAATTAGGACAGTTTGCACAGGTTTAAAATGGTTAATCAGTTGATCTATATTCCACAGCACCACAAACTGTGTCAATTTCTGGTGCCAAATAAGTCTTGAAGCTGCCTGGAGCTCAGTGAGTTTGAACCTGTGCAGGCAAGTCCAGACTTGTCCCCACCATTGAGGAGAGGACAACCTTGATGTCCATTTTGAACATGACACATAAAGCACTGAAATTTCAAACCCACTCAGAATCACTGCCTGACCTACTTTAATTTGTAGCCAGTTGAGCCTGCAGAGAACAACGAGCAGTCACAAACTATAGCTGCTGGAGAATGCACAGCACAAGATCAAAAATATAGTTAAATGAAGGGAGCTTTGCAAAAACACATTCAAACAAAACTGTCCTTCTGATTGGGTAGTTTTTCAAACTGTCCAGTGGCTGAGGTGATCCTGTTTCCTATTCCCAAACTTGTGACATTTTTTGGACTCCTAGAAAACTAGAATGAAAGTTGTCTTGACTTGTGTCGCCTCCTTGTGGTTGGGTACAGGAGCAAAAGGACACTGACATGTCTGAATGCTCA
>NW_024694281.1:0-681 GCF_008729295.1 Plectropomus leopardus | reverse complement strand
TCATCAACCTACAGCGGCGGAGGGCCGTGCGGCACGACCGTCATCGAAAATCAGACGATTAAAGCTGAAATGTGAAAGTGCTGTTTCACTCCAGCCTCCGTTAATATTGTTAATAATTACTAGATTATAAAAAGTATTGAGTGGCTACTAAATAAATTACATAACAATGTATAATACATATTAATGTAAATGTATAGAATTCATAAAATTGTTCTATGTTGTGACATATATTTTTGTTTTCTTTGAGGGGAAACACCAGAAACTGAGAGTGATTTTTCTTAAAATAACCTGAGAATTAATGCAAAGTTTCAATCTAATAATAATCTACAATACTTTTACAAAATCAAATTCAGATTTAATTATGCACAACAAGCAAAAGTTTAGTGTAAATTATTAATGAATATCATTATTAAGTATTGTGTTTTAATCATATTTAATCAATTTCTTACCAAATAACACACAGATCTTCACTGTAGAAAACAACCTTTTAAAGTTTTT
This sequence comes from Plectropomus leopardus, assembly GCF_008729295.1. Classification (NCBI taxonomy): domain Eukaryota; kingdom Metazoa; phylum Chordata; class Actinopteri; order Perciformes; family Serranidae; genus Plectropomus; species Plectropomus leopardus. The sequence continues at coordinate 183 of NW_024694281.1, read as the reverse complement.
GCTTTTGCTTTAAATGTTTGGAAACTTTATTCAGATTTCTGTAATTTGTTTTAGGTTTTTTCATAATGATAGTTTATATTTAGAAGTTTTAAATATTTGACCTGAATCATTTTGTATTTACAAATGAAATAAAGAGAAAAAGATGTAGGAAAAAAAACACATTTCCTCATTTTAGAAATCAGG
>NW_024694280.1:0-219 GCF_008729295.1 Plectropomus leopardus | reverse complement strand
AAGAGAGGAAAAAAGTGACCTTCAGTCTTCACCTCCACCAACAACAGAAAGAGAGAGAGAGAGAGAGAGAAGACTGAAGAAGACAAAAGACAGAAAGAGACGAAGTAAAAGACAGAAAGTGGAGCGAAAGTAAAGGAAGGACAAATAAAGGAGAGGGAGGGAGAGAAAGAGAGAGAGAGGGAGAGGAGGAGGAGGAAGGAAGAGAGGAAAAAAGTGACC
>NW_024694279.1:0-418 GCF_008729295.1 Plectropomus leopardus | reverse complement strand
TGAGCAGGTAAGATCTTCCATGCAAAGAGCGTAGTGCTTCACAGCATTAGCTAGCTTGGCAGTTTGGCACTGTTATTTGTTTTGCTATCTTAATGCTTCATCTGTATGTGTGTGGTTCTGATGTTTTCTTGAATAGCATACCACTGTATGTATGTTGGCATGATTTAAAGAGCAAATAATAGAAAAAGAGGTAGTAACCAAGCAAGAGGCCAGACAACAGTAAGCCAACAAACAAACTAACACAGTTTGCAAACTGTTTTGATGTAAGATGTAGTGATCTGTCTCATGGCTAATGGGAAAACTGACAAGATTATTTATGCAAGGTGGCAGCATAGGCTGTGTTGTAGTTTTTCTTGGTGCCAAAAGTCCCAGTGAAACACTTGACAAAACCTATGTGTATGGGCTGTAGTATTTCAGT
>NW_024694278.1:0-503 GCF_008729295.1 Plectropomus leopardus | reverse complement strand
TGGCTATTGCTAGCTCCTGTCTGTAAAAAGACTTCTTTTACACTACATTTTAGCGTTTACTGTACATTCTTGATTATCCAAGGTTCCCACATATATTTACCAATTTAATTTCAAAACTTTTCCACAACTTTTACATTATATTTCATCCCATATCCATAACTTTAAAAAAGTTGTTTTAAAAAAAGGTTAGCCTTAATAGCAATAATGCCATACATTATTGAACAAGCACCCAGGTATTTGTGCTGGTGATTGATAACTTTATTTCCTCATTAGACATTTCCGCCAGCAACTCGCTGCCTGATCCAACAGACCAGTGCAGAGAATCCGTCAGTGCAGTGGTTATAATTTTGACAAGTCTGAATGCATTAAATTGTTGTTAATTAAAGGTTTTATGTCTGATTATTGTTAGCATTAGATTTCAAATTAGTAATTTTTAAATTCATTTTAAATTCATAATACAAAAAACATATTAGCATGTTCGAGTTTATATTTAAACTATATAT
>NW_024694277.1:0-355 GCF_008729295.1 Plectropomus leopardus | reverse complement strand
GTAAAAGTTACTCCTGTAAGATTAAAAAAACCCTCACATTTTTCTACCTTGGAGACGAGGTGCCATCAATTCGTGACAGATTTCTTTATACTCTGCCTCCTCTTTCTTTCTTTTCTATCACTGTTCTCTGGCCTTTAAAGTCATAATTGCTCCTTTACTGGAGCACAGGTTTCTTGTGTAGTTGAACTACTGTCATCTGCTCCAAGCCCTATTACAAGTATTTACATGTGTAAACTACACTGCTACATGTAGCTACATGCTAATGTCAGGGAAGCGTGCTTTTATTGGTGATTTTTCAAAGTAAAAAGTGCTGCTATACTCTGTTACAATCATTGCCCAGCTGCAAGTAAACTGC
>NW_024694276.1:0-431 GCF_008729295.1 Plectropomus leopardus | reverse complement strand
TGATAATACATTTGTTTATAAAGTTCTTTTAAAGGAACTCAAAGACACTGTACAAGAAGGTAAGAAAAGCAACGTAAACATAATTACATAATATACAAATAAACAGCAAACAAATCGACCACATACTAAAAAAAAAAAGTACCGTAAACTAAATTGCCATTATTATGAACACAGGTAATTACTCATGAAATTGTGTCCTTGTTATTCTTTTCATCATTTCCAGGGAATCTTATTGAAACTGCACTTTTTTAAGGGGTGTTAAGGGAGGGGTACTAATCCATGTTTTTCCTCCTCCTCTCTCCTCCTCCTCCTCCTCCTCCTCTCTCCTCACTACTGCATTGATGCTGTTACCTCCCTCGGCGGTGATGTCACCGGCTCAGTGGAGCTCGAGCATCCTCACCAAAGACAGCCAGACAAAAGGGCCATTTTGA
>NW_024694275.1:0-995 GCF_008729295.1 Plectropomus leopardus | reverse complement strand
TATTACTTCTGAGCATAACAACATTTCTCAAAATCAATGCACAAACAAAATTAAAAGAGATTTTATGAAGGGACTAATTTTCATTTATTAATCTGCAAAAACATATTGGTAAAATAATCCTTAAAGTCCAGACAGTGCAAGGCATAAAGACGTCAACAAATCAACAATATCGATAGGGACCTATAGCAATATGATTGCTGCAATTATTTTAGATTATGTTGAAGAGAGCCTGTAAAATCAAAAGATCTTTTACATAAGGGACTCATTTTCATTTATAAACCTGCAAAAACATATTGGGAAAATAATCCCTAAAATCCAGACGGTGCACAGCAGAAAAACATTAACAAATCAACAGTCAAGTCTGTGATTGTCAATTATTTTAAAGACAGGCTGTAAAAGCAGAGAGACGTGTATTTAATTTTGTAGCCTACAAATGTAGAAAAAGCAAAGGGAGAAAATAAATGAAGGCTAAACAAATCTATTATTGGAAGCTTAAAATAAATCACATCATTATAATGATTTGATAGACCGCTTTCGTTTTGGCTTTCCATGCGCCCAACAGAGTGGTATACAGTCAGCTTAAGTTTTTAGCATTTAATTTGTTATTTCGTGCAGGGATTTGGTCAAAACGTGTGTATTTCGATGTAACTTAACATAGAAACATTAGAAAACAATCCAGTTTACCTCCAGAAGTTGCTCCCGCGGTGTGGTTCAGGGTCTTTGCAGCAGTGTGGGACGTCGTGGTGAATCACACAAAGACAAAACACACAGTCCAGACTCCACAACAGGCTTGTAATTAGCTGTTAATTGAGTGGATGAATGAGTGTCAGTCTCCGGACAGATCCAAGTTTCCTCTGCTGCAAACACTCAGAGCGCCACTGCTAAAGAACACCTCCTGTCCGCGCTTTCTCTCCTGTGATTGGCTGCTCCCAAACACGCGCCGACCAATAGGATTGCGAGCAGTTAGTCGGGGCGGGAGGTGGGGTAAGGGGGGG
>NW_024694274.1:0-828 GCF_008729295.1 Plectropomus leopardus | reverse complement strand
AATGGCTTATTCAGACTGCAGTCAATGTTTAGTGTGACCTCTCTTCTTTACATATAGCATTTCTCAAACTACCGTCAAGTTTTCTTAAAGACTCCTCTGGTAAACCAGAAGATCAGTATTGTAAATCTCATATTGTCTGCCCCAGAGATAGTTCAAGACATGCTGAGTGGGAAGGCAGATCACACAAAATACTTGCAACTTTTTTTTCCCTGAAATATTTACTTTTTTAATACTGTATACATATTCCCTCTATGTTCTTGTTGTATTTTAGAAGAGACTACAGAAAAATAAATATGTATGATGTATTATATGTATAATATGTATTATAAACCTGCTAAAATAACAAAGTTTAAGGCGGCCTAAGACTTTTGCACAGTGCTGTAGGTTTACCTAAAAAATGCATGTTTTGCATGTGTTCAGGCATTATAGAACTGCTGTATATACAAGTAATTGTTTATTTTAAGTCAAATAATCTATACTATATATTAATATAAGATGACTAATTATAAACAACAAAAATTATACACAAGTTTATCTGGAAATGTGTGCTTATTGTTATCTTTACAAAATAATTATTCCTTTTTACACAGGCTAATCACAGTTCTGTGTCTTTGACCTAATTTCAAGTATTTTAATTACAGATTTTCTACAATTTGCACTGTATTTAGGGGATAAACTCTTTTTAAATATCATGATCCTCCCCAGAGCTACAAATATTTTTCTTTGAGCTTCCCTGAGTGAGTGGGGAAAAATGTATGACCCTCCCTCCATCATAAAAGACTGAATTTCAGTTTCTGGCTATGATAAGCAGTGTAATTTGGGAATTTT
>NW_024694273.1:0-2226 GCF_008729295.1 Plectropomus leopardus | reverse complement strand
ATAATACATTTTATTTAAGGGTGCCTTTCAGGACATTCAAGGTCACCTAAAAATAAAAATCACCTATCATATATACTGTATGCCACCAAACAAAGTAAACAATATAAAGTAAAAAAAAAACAAAAACTTTAAAATACATAAAAGTTAAAAACAGTGATTACACAGAATTTTTCTTTCTTGTAAGTTTACTGGCCAAACTGAAGGTTAACCTCTGCATAAGATACACTCAGCAGGTAATAGCAGTCCTAAAGGTAATATTAGCCATAATAGTAACATATAAATGCTTAAAGCAGTTGCATTTAACTGTAATTAAAGCATTAAAATATAACCAGTAGTATTGTTGTTTGTAGTTACCTTAGAAGAACGACTTCCGCTCGCCCATGACCCTGCACTCGTTCTCTCCTCCATATCTGTACAAGGAGAAAAAGAGATTTAGATGAAATAGAAAAAGAGTAGCAGTAGTAGTAGCAGTAGTATTTAGGAGAGTAAAGAGAAATAGGAAATTTTTAGAGGGAATTTTCAAAATACAGTTTCAGGAAAATAAGCGGTCCAAAAATCCAATTTGTTCATGTAATACAGTATGTTTATACTTTAAAGACAAAAAAACAACAAAAAAACAGGTGATACAGATCCGAAAGATTAACAAAATGAGATAATACAAAAAACCCATGCTGCATTTCATTGTGCATTTACTCAGAGGCTGCTATATTGAACTTCTTTAGTCCTCACGTCCACATTTTTAATCACTCAAATAATCACGTGAATGACTTTCAACACTACATATAACATTACTGTACAGTGTCCATAATAAATGACTGGAGCGTAAATCATTCTCTCTCCATGCTCCATGTCATTAAACATTATTGATTATGATTGTAGAGCCTTTAATGTGTCTTTGTTTAATTTAATGGTCCTTTAAGCCTCCTGCAGACCAATAATCCCCGCTGCCATTACACTGCTTTTATGATGTTATATCCTCCAAAGGTCAGAGAGGTCACGGGTCACCTGGTAAATGTGCTGGATGGAAAGTTCGAGGATCACCAAAGATATTAGGGTTTATTCTGAGGGGGACATTAACGTACAAAAATGAACGGCAATCCAAAAAAAAACAAAAACATAAATGTCAACCTCCAGATGGCGCTAGAGGACAAGTAAGGGGATCACCTAAGTCAGTAGGGTTAATCTTCTGGGGACCATGATAATCTGCATAAAACTGCAACACAATAATAAAGTTTACAGCTGCCTCTCGATCCGGGTAAAGATGTCAAAGTTGCCATGCCTTCGACATGCCTTCGACATTTCTGCAAACCACATTTATATTTGTATGTTTCAGAATTTTCATATCTATGTTATTAAAAAGTCAAAGTTTATGAGCTGAATTTGTCATCAGGAGGTGGATGGCATGTCAATATGTTGAGACGCATGCCACGCTGCAGAGCACTGCTCGAGAGCAAAAAATAACAAAACAGGTTGCAATTTCACGAGTCGTTGCTGAATTTCCAGCTGCTTTTTCGGCACCAAATGTGGGTGTTTTATTAGCAACACAGCTGCTTTTCAGCAGCTGAACATGGTTGTTTTTTTCAGGACCAGTTGCTATTTTCAGCATCTTCTTAGCCCACCAAAATGGGTATTTTTTTTAGCAAACTGTGGCCCTTTTATCCAGGAGGATAGGGCCAAAAATTGAGTTTTTTTTTCTTTTTACAGAGACTACTTCTCAAGAGGGATTTTGACCCAAAAAGCAGGTATTTCACGTCAAAAAGTGATCTTTTCCTAATCACTCATTAACCGCAGCATCATAGAAGTAAAAGTTTAAACATATCCGCAAAATAATAACGTGCAAATGTAACATTTCCATTTGCAGAAAAGCACACAAGACATTTTTTCTGACAATTTGGTTGACACCTCCTACCAACAGTGACCAGGTGAGACATCCAAGTTGTCCAAACACAGCCAAACCTTAACTACAGTGGTGACAGATTAGAAAACATAAGAATCCTCTTTGTACCTGTAACCTGTTCTGTTATTTAAACATAAGGACTTGCTGGAAAAGACAGACGGACAGAGGACAAGAGACACTAACGTCAACAGAGAGAGAGGAGGGGATCTATTTTCGACATGACAGGTAGATCAGTTCATCCAGGTCGACTGAAATGTGCAAACACAGCTCTCGCTTACAGCACGCGCACACACACACACACACACACACACACACACACACACACACAC
>NW_024694272.1:0-962 GCF_008729295.1 Plectropomus leopardus | reverse complement strand
GGTGGTAATTATATTAAATATTCATGGGAGCATAATCTAGTGCGCTGACTTTGTTTTTTCCTTTATTGAACTGTAAAACACCTTAGAGAGCCTCTTTCAGCATGCTTTGAAATGTCTTTATAAACAAGATAATAAAAGAAAAGCAAGATATTTAAACACATTTTTCTACATGTAGGCAAAACTAAATGTTTCCTTCTGGTCAAAGGCTTTCATAACTTATCGTGTCACATCAAAAAATCCTTGAATAATGTATGAGGTCCACACACAGTCCTGCAGGTTGTGATGCAGGCTTAAAGAAAGTGGGGTCATAGTTTAGAGGACATTACCTCAGTAAATTTAAGATTTTATTATTTAATTCTATCATATAAAAGCATGTTAACTTTAAAGTTAGTCTACGTCTTATGAAAAGCAGATTTACAAATGCGGCCCAACATAAGGCTCTATAATTTCATATAACTGATGTAATATTATGTGTCATAATAATCATTATAGTAATGCCACAGACTCAGTGGTGCAAGTATAAGCAGCTTATGTGTCAGCTATGTTTCCAGATTATTTACATACCTAATTCGTGATAATAGAAAGCTGCACTAGGCTAGGACCGGGTGATAATGGAGAAAATCAAACATCAACACTGCTGAACAAATACCTTGATATCAGTATTGCAACAATATTGTAGGGTTAACTATTGGTGCTTTCCAAAATATTTACACAGTAAGATTTTTAGGGTAATGTAGATATAATAACTAAGTGGGCAAAGATTAAGTCTTTGAAAGCTGTATTGATATCAGTTATCTTGTGCTGCATTTAGATGCCTTTCACAAGCTATTTGGCCCTTTGAAAACTGAGCAAATTTCTTCTGAAAACATAGGATAAAAAGGTGATGACAAACAAGAAAGAAATGTCACACAAACTGCAAGAAATTCATAAAAGCTGACAAAAAAATTACTTAAAAAAATATA
>NW_024694271.1:0-623 GCF_008729295.1 Plectropomus leopardus | reverse complement strand
ATTTTAGGACTTTTGTGAAATTTTAGGAAGTTTCTTGGATTGTAGGGCATTGCTGTAGGATTTTAGGATGTTTGTAAGATTTTAGGACATTTCAAGGATTTTGGAATGTTTCTCGGATTTAAGGACTTGTGAAACCACATCAGATTCTATGTTTCTATTTTGCTTTACAGTCAACAGTTATTTAAATCACAGTAGATATTATTCTGGTTTATGCTACATAATGTTATATGATACTAAACTTTTAATACTTTATGTTACATAATACTAAACTTGCTGTTATGAATCATACAATAACTTCCCCTCCCAACTTTTGCTCTTTTGTAGATTTGTACCTCTATTCTTCTGTTGTACAGACCTGTTAATTTATTCATTCTTCTTTTCATTTCTTGATTTTTGCAGTGCTTGCTCTTAAAAATATCTCTCGTTTTGTCTGGGGTCTTGGTGACCCCTACATGGTTATCACTTCAAAACCCGACTAAACTGGTTTATTTCAAAAACATGGGGTGATGAGCAGCTTAACAAATATGACCCTAAAATAACCTGAAATGAGGCCCAAAAAATGAGCAAAAAATAAGCAAGTTAAAGTGTTCAAAAGTATTAAAAATATATTATTTATAGATAGA
>NW_024694270.1:0-526 GCF_008729295.1 Plectropomus leopardus | reverse complement strand
AGTATATACAAAATAAATATTATTTTGTTGGGAGTTCATTTTGTGTTTGTTTTTTTAGTTTAATTTTTTCCCAGTGATTTTCTTGTAATTTTTGTACTGATTTCTTGATTTTTTGGTCCATATCTTGTTAAGTTGCTTGTTGAAAAATATCAAACCAATTTCTCAAGTTTTGTAGGTTTAATCATGGGTGTGTTTTGGGCATATTTTTGGGAGTATTTTTAAAGTGTGGTATTAGTCCTTAAATACTCAAGTAAAGTATATTTTCTTAAAAAAAAAAAAAACTTTTTTCAGTAAGAAAACAAGAAAAGCAAGGGGGGGGCCAAAAAAAAAAAAAAAAAATTATCCGCATCCTCCCATCGCTCCGTGCAAACGTATGGGAGAGAGGGTAAAAAAAAACCCCAAAAAAAACCCAAAAACGTGTCCTCTGTTATGTATGTTTCTGTGGTCATCCTGAAATGACGCTGCATTATTAAAAGTCTTTTGCGATAAAGTGCAGTACTTGAGTAAATGTGCTTAGTTACAATCC
>NW_024694269.1:0-545 GCF_008729295.1 Plectropomus leopardus | reverse complement strand
AGTATATACAAAATAAATATTATTTTGTTGGGAGTTCATTTTGTGTTTGTTTTTTTAGTTTAATTTTTTCCCAGTGATTTTCTTGTAATTTTTGTACTGATTTCTTGATTTTTTGGTCCATATCTTGTTAAGTTGCTTGTTGAAAAATATCAAACCAATTTCTCAAGTTCTGTAGGTTTAATCATGGGTGTGTTTTGGGCATATTTTTGGGAGTATTTTTACAGTGTGATATTAGTACTTAAATACTCAAGTAAAGTATCTTTTCTTTCTTTAAAAAAACTTAAAACTTTTTTCAGTAAGAAAACAGAAACAGCACTGGGGCGGCTAAAAAAAAAAAAAAAATTATCCGCGTCCTCCCATCGCTCCATGCAAACGTATGGGAGAGAGGGTAAAAAAACCCAAAAAACGTGTCCTCTGTTATGTATGTTTCTATGGTCATCCTGAAATGACGCTGCATTATTAAAAGTCTATGAAGACAAATGTTCAGCTGAGAGTAAATTTGCGATAAAGTGCAGTACTTGAGTAAATGTGCTTAGTTACAATCC
>NW_024694268.1:0-400 GCF_008729295.1 Plectropomus leopardus | reverse complement strand
TTATTTTTGTTCTTGACTATTGCAATACTTTTGCTTTTATTTCCTCTGTATACGTTTTCTGTGTTTTCAATGTATAAACGACAGACTAAAACCAGTTCCTTGTAAGTGTAACCCTACTTGATAATAAATCTTAGTCTAATTCTGAACAGCATTTGGTGAACTCATAGAAAATAATGTACAATAATAATGAATTAATAATGAATACAGTTATGTGGTGAGATGATGAGAAAAATAATGCATGCACCTGCAGAATCAGAAAGTCTGAGCATCACATTTAGTCTCACCCGAGCCACGGATGGCACCCAGGGCTTTCATTCTGTACGGGTAGTTGAAGCACCCTCCAACAAACACATTTTTTTTTTATTGCATTACACAAAAAGAGGATAAAATACATTTCAAA
>NW_024694267.1:0-317 GCF_008729295.1 Plectropomus leopardus | reverse complement strand
TTTTAAGTTTTGGGGGGTTTAATAATTTTGTTTTTTAATTAATTAATGTATTTATTTGTGTTTTATTTAAACAAAAAAAAAATAATAATGTTGTTTTTAAGGTTTGGGTGTGTTTTATTTTTCTGCATTGGATACTCTCATTACTTTGAGTATATTTGGCTGATTATAATTACTTACACGTACATAAGTAATATTTTCAATGCAGGACTTTTACTTGTAATAGAGTATTTTCCCAGTGTGGTATTATTACTTTTACTGCAGTAAAGGATGTAAATACTACTGATCAACATATAGTTTTAGTGTTGAGTTTAGTGTTA
>NW_024694266.1:0-590 GCF_008729295.1 Plectropomus leopardus | reverse complement strand
AATGTTGATGCCTGAAGAACCATCTGAAATCATTCCACCTTTAACTCCACCAATTTCTCTTCCTCTGTCAGAACTCGCGGTACCAGACGTACATGCGCATGTGGAACTACATGTACTCCAAGCAGCCCAGCGTGTTCGTGAAGAGCACTGAGGAGGGCATCGCCCGCGTCCTTAACTCCAAGTACGCCTTCTTGATGGGGAGTACCATGAACGAGTACTACCGCAGCCTCAACTGCAACCTGACGCAGATCGGAGGACTGCTGGACACCAAAGGATACGGCATCGGCATGCCTTTGGGTGAGTAACGATAACTGAAAACACATATTCTGCAACATGTTGAGACATTTTAGGAAGTTAAGACCAGTGATACTCGACTTATGGTCCATGGACTAAATGGCTCCTGATAGGGAATCAGGTGGCCCCTGAACCATTTCTGATTCACAATGAAAATAAAATGATTTAAAGTGAATCCTAGAAATGTCCTAAAATCCGAAAAACGTCCTAAAATCTTAATGTGTCCCCAAATCCAAGAAATGTGCTGAAATCCGAGAAATGTCACAAAATCCTTGAAATGTCCTAAAATCTTAGAA
>NW_024694265.1:0-344 GCF_008729295.1 Plectropomus leopardus | reverse complement strand
TGAAAGCGAAAAATCAGTATCGGCAGTGACGTCTGTCAACTTGACTGATATATGAGTCAGGCCGATATTTTTTGATTTTGACAGACGCATCTGCCAATCCTGGTTTTACCTGTTTCGGGACCACTTTACCTGATATACAGGCCAAAAAATAAAACAATCAAATTAACATGCCAAAATTTGTTCTAAAATGTTACAGTCAGAATCTAAACTGTATGATGATGCCAAATAATATTTTATGGCTTAAATTAAAATAAAATATCGGCTAATATCTGTCTGCTCTGCTGAAACAAGGGTCATATGGAGCTGAAAGCGAAAAATCAGTATCGGCAGTGACGTCTGTCAAC
>NW_024694264.1:0-668 GCF_008729295.1 Plectropomus leopardus | reverse complement strand
CTTCTATGAATTTATTTTGGGATAATCACTGCCTACACTGAAACAGAGGCTTGGCAAAAATCAGTGTGGTAGGAAGGAAAAGAGTTTGATAAAGTTTATTATCCATTGTTCTTATCTAGAAAGAAAATTGTAAATTTATAAATACTTTACAAAGTTGCAGATGGTCAAGATCTTGCAATAAATAGTGTGTTATAAATAAATGTTTATGATACTTACATGTTTTGTTTGGCAAGATAATGGTCACAAATAAGCACTACTTTTAGGATTTTTGAAGCATAAATGCAACCACTAGAAGTAAAAAGCTCACATCAGGCTATAAGCAAAGTACACTACAGATGCATGATCTAACGTCACCACCACAGCATGGCTGTAAAGCTGTGTTTGGCATTCTGTAGTCTCATTTAGCCACCTGATAGCAACCTTCTTTTTAAGACACATAAAAGCTTCAGATTTCATAGTGGGGTAATTACAGACATTTTATGTTGTAGAACAAAACACGAGTCTCTTCAGCTTGTGTTAACCACAGACCTTATTTCAGACTTCTAACCAAAAACACATTAAAAAAAAGACACAGACTTTGAGACAAGGGAACTGGAGGTGCTCAAAGGCTAACTCACTTCTTAGTTTAAGGACTCATTCCTGGGGCACTCTATAATCTGTGAGATCAG
>NW_024694263.1:0-888 GCF_008729295.1 Plectropomus leopardus | reverse complement strand
CCTATGAATTGTTAGGTTGTGTAATCCAAAAGCAGAACACAGGACACTTTAGATAATGAGGCCAGACAGATAGTAACAGGTGTGACCATTCTTAAAAGACTCCATTCACCTCTCACATCATCATACAAGGATGCAAGTGCTCTTATTGTGAAGAGGAGTCTAATATCTAATCCTTCCCTACAGCTATTCCAAGACAATATGGAGCCGGCATAATGCAGAAATGTGCGATATTTAATGAGACAGACATTCTTTTTTAAAAGGAAGAGGGAAATGGTGTGTTATTGCACTTCAGAAAACCGACTGCACCTCCTCAGTCTTCTGCATTGTGTAAATTCAAAATAAAAGGATGATTATATTTGTTTGATTGGTCACTAAGGGACGTATTAATTGGTGTTAAGTTCATGTGTTGTTATAGCAGAAGTTCTCAAACTTTTACAAAAGGTTTACAGCCTGGGAAATATTTTTTTTAAAGGGGAAATTTGTGTGAATATAATGATGAGTATCAGCCTCAAGTGAATTCAAAGAATAGACAACTTTTCTGCTCCTGTAAATATTTATCTTAATAACTTCACAGAATCTATTCATACAATATGTTTCGCAATTATTTCCTTATTAACATAGTATTTTCAAGATTTTTTTAAATACTAGGTTGCATTACTCTCACCACAACTATGTCATTGTAAAGATCTGCATGTTCTTACATTTCAGCTTTCATGTTGAATGCACTTTTTGCTATGACACCTGATATTTCTTTAATTTCTAGTACTTTTTGAGGAACATATTTACTGGAAAGCTGACATTGGTACTGTCACTGGCATATCAAGACACTCTTCTATCCCCATAGCTCAACGCAGATCAACATCCTATAATATTGAATAAAAAAAGCAC
>NW_024694262.1:0-1244 GCF_008729295.1 Plectropomus leopardus | reverse complement strand
GAGAGACAAAAAATCAACAAACCTCTCTCCGTGCAAAAATATATTCCAAAATTATTCAGAAGCTAATATGAGGCTTTAGCTGTCTCAGTTAACCCTGTAACACCCGAACTGACATCAGTTTTCTTGTGCTGTATTCAGACACATTTTTACTAGCTTTTAAAACTCAAAAAATAGAGAAAATTGTCTTGGTTTCCTTATATATTCAAAATGATGTTCCAAATGACAGAAAAAAATGTGGGGGTTTCTTAAGCTATCATTAATTCATTTTTTGTTTGTTTATTTGTTGGTTGTTTTTTTAATTTCTTGTTTTTCTTGTTTTCAGGTAATTTTATTGTAACTATTCTTTACTTGTTAATTTTTGGGCTATTTCTTAATAAGTTGCTCGTTGCCCTCTTGGACTGTTTTTCCTTGCTGAGCTGTAGTGGAGGGACAGTAACACAAACAGGAAACTTCATAATGAAAATAAACATATGAGGCTTAAATTTAAAATACCCTGTCTTTGAAAATGACTATAGCAGGTATGAGTGTCCCAAAAATACAGTCTTTATTGAATGAGTTTAGAGCAGAATGGCATAAAACTATAGAAGAGATTGATGCTTTATCTAAAGTATTGTTTTGGTTTTACAAGAGAAAAGAATTCAAGGACTAACTCGTTGGTTAGTTAAACAGAGACCATCACACAGCTGCTTTCTATGAGCTTTTTTGAAGGCAATTTGGCAACAGTGCAATTAAACGTTATTTTTACCCAACAACATACCTGCCAACATTCCCTAATGATCCATAATGCTTATAAGAACAATTTTCTAATACTGCTAGACAGGTTTGGAAATTTCAAGAACCAAATCCTGATGATCAACTCCTGATGCTGTTTTCCAGTGGCTCGGATTAATTAATATGGATGTGAGGATTTCTTTACTGTGCTCATCTGCTGAGAAAGCTAAAGGAAAGGGTCTACCACATATTTCAGTCAATGGCCTTTTTGACTCATATCTGGTTATTCACACTATATGAACCACCTCAGGCAGTGTGACAGCAGAGCATCAAATCTTTGTAATTGGCAGAGGGTTGGGAGAAAGCTCTTTTTCTGTCACAGACCAACTGCCTGTACAGTAAAGGCACGCACTGTACACATTTTCCCAGCCTCCCGTCTCTGTCTCCCATGTTGTGGCCAACCCCTCAGCGTCAGCAGGTTCCTGCCTGATTCATATCAGGATGCCGCATGAAAGAACTGTCAAATCCAATCA
>NW_024694261.1:0-876 GCF_008729295.1 Plectropomus leopardus | reverse complement strand
ATTTTCTGTGTTTGGGTGAATTTGTATGCAGTAATTTGTCTTATGCAACAGTACATGGTGGAAATTTCTTAAATTTTGTCAGTGAAATGTTTTTTATTGGGGGAGGTCAATCCACCCTTGAAACAGGTGATTTGAAATTCAGTTGTCACTAAAACCATTGCATTTGTTGCATTGTGCCATTCTCAGAACATTTTTAGAACCAATAAATTGCTAGCCCAGATTTAGTGAGAATTGATATATTAAAACCAAAGGTCAATACCGAACAAACACAGTTATTAGTGAAACGTTAGCACAGTCTCTCATCCACTGTTGGAAAAAGTGAGCCACGTCTGTGTGGATGCGGAGAGTCTGTTGAATGTGAAAGCATCTTTCTTTTGAATTATCTGATAATGATCATTTTTTTTCTGACACTATCATTTTCACCTCATTCTGCATGTCATGGATGTCACAACTGTCGACCACAGAGGAACGGTTTCAGAGAGGCCTTCATTTCTGAATGCATCTAAATATAAGCAGCAGGTCAGACACTCGCTGCTGTTATTTTGGTTTGTTCTCTGCTGCACTTTCTGTCATCCATTTTCCGTGTTGCTAATGTAGAAAGAGGAAGTGAGAGGGAGGTGCTGAAAGCCCCGAGTGCTACATGCTCCACAGCACTCTGAGAAGGGGAAGTGTAAGCACCAGCAAAGTTCACTCAACAAGTCTGAAAACTTTATTCTCCCAAACAGGTAAGAACAGAACTTTATTTGTTATCTTTGTCTCTTAATCACGTCTGCTTTTAGTAAAGATGTGTTATATAGGCTGTTATCCTTTGCTTTCTTACCTTTCTTCCTCATTATAAAAAAATGTGTTGATGTTTTATCTACAGAGAATTCTTGT
>NW_024694260.1:0-955 GCF_008729295.1 Plectropomus leopardus | reverse complement strand
GAATTTCTTTCTCTCTCTTTCAGAATCAGTTTTCTTATCACCTTTTCTTAATTTCTTGCAGTTTATGGGATGTCTTTTCACATTGGTCTTTGACTTTTTAGCCATTTTTTCAAAAGAAATCAAACCAATTTGCTCAGTTTTCAAAGGTTTTAATGTATGTCAGAGACGTCTGAAGAAAACTGGTGTTGTTCCAGGTTTCGAAGGGTTAACTGTCTTAATGTAAAATACCCTAAAAACCTCCAAATTCCAATAATTTAGCTGCACTCCTGGTTGTCAGAGGGCTTTTATTGTGAAGCAGCTCGATGCTGAATACAAAATAAAACAGCCAGTATGTGTTAATATTAAAATCCTTTGGATATTCGGAACGTTTTTAATTGAGTTAAATGCTGTTAAATTAAGATCAAAGTTCTTTGTTTTTATCACATTTCATGCCGCTACCGCAGATCAAATATTAGTTTCCGTATCTTGCATCAGGAGTCTTCCTCTGTTGTCGAAGCGTGACGAGTTGATAAAGACTGAGCTCCTCTTGTCTTTAAGTGGAGATATTTTAGGATGTGACATCTCCTGCTGTTTCTGCTGGTCGTTGTACTTCGAGGTGTGAAAATGTCACAGAGGAAAGATCACTTCATTTCCTCCCCGGAGACTCCGACTGGACTCCGACCAGTCCCAGTCCGGCGTTTTTTGTCGAAATGTCTTGAAATCAGCCAATCAGGAGTATCGTCGATGTCCTGCAGTTTGGCGTCTGGTGGAAATGAAACATCTGAGCGCTCGCTGTTTGTGATTTGATTACTTGTGAAGGAAACTGCTGGAACAGCCAGCTGTCGGCCTCCACTGCTGAAGTGACACAGTACACCAAATATTTTTAATTTTTCTTGCAATTAAAAAAATGTTTATTATTATTTATCATTATTTTATTGCTATTTTTCTGCTATATGTATTTCTTTTTCTGTGCTAT
>NW_024694259.1:0-906 GCF_008729295.1 Plectropomus leopardus | reverse complement strand
GCCCCCACACCCTAATTTCTAATGTGTTCCCGCGCAAATTTGAAACGAAACCTACACCCATGGCTAGGTTGCTCCATATAGTCTCAGCTTGGCCTGTGATCTATGCTTACAGTCATTCAATCATAAAATCAGTTATCAAAATTATTATTTGATACCCCAAAAACATTAGTTGGCAGTTACTTAACATCCTAGTATTTGAAAAATGTGCCTGAAAGGGAGTGTAGTGTCTCACCCTCATTAAAAAAACAACACGACCAAAAACAAGCCCATCTGGGGTCCTGACCTGTCATAGTCTCAGAAAGTCAATGTGTGCAGCCAGCCTTGTCTGTTGCATTTCCCTGTAACACGCTATCTGTCACTGCAGAATAAATTAAGTGGTACAGTCGACGGATTATGAAGTATTTTAGGTGCACACGCTCTCACACACAAACACACACACACTGGCACAAAGTTTATCCCCTCTGAGAGTCTCATTAATTTGGCCAAGTTGATTTGTTCAGAAAGGCTCTGAATTCATCACAGCCAGACAGATGGTAGAGAGGGATTTCCTAGAGGAGAAGAAGAGGGGGAGACAGAGTGGCGTGGGGCAGACAAGAGGCGAGAGTGAGGGAGGGGAAAACAAAAAGGAGGTGAGAGGAAGAGATGAGGTGAAAGAGAGAGAGAACAGCAGATGAACAGAGAGGGAGATGGAAAAGAGAGGGAGATGGAAAGAGAGAGCAGCAAAAAAAAACTGAGTGAAAAAGAGAGAGGGAGAGTTGAGAGATAAGTACGGGAGAGGTGAGCGAGCACCATCTGTCTTTTTGAGAAACAGAAGACTTAGAGAGAGGAGAGAGGGAAGTCGAGGGAAGAAACATGGAAGTAAGAAAAAGGGGGAAAAGGGAGGCAAGAGGTGTATATGCATATATA
>NW_024694258.1:0-695 GCF_008729295.1 Plectropomus leopardus | reverse complement strand
GGACGCAGCGCGGTTCCTCCCATGCTAACACTTTCTTTGCAGTTTTTAATTCACTAATTTTAATCGCCGATCATTAAAATGAAACGCTGATACAAATAATCAGCAAAATGTCAAATTTCGGCCCAATAATCTGTCAACTGTCAACTAACTTTTTCTTTCTGAAAATTAAAGACGTTATCTCAAAGCCCCAAAACTCCAGCGACAGACCCAGCCAGCGAGTTCAGCCTCTAAAAACGTTCTGGGATAACTACGATGTAATGTCCGAGGAACGTTTTCTTTTAGTTCCCAGAATGCTCCTCAGTTTTGCGTAATCTTCTCTATAAATATAAAGAAAATTTAAATATATCTTTTTAACATCACGTAAGTATTAAACATTAATTTTAAACTTTAACTTGTTTGAAGGCGAACATCAACATTAGCCGTTTTATTATTAGCCATTAGCCAACAGCTACATTATTAATCTGTTATGCTAACGGTCGCTAACAGTTACGAAAACGACTAAGTTATCGGTTCAGTTGATACATTTTTCATGTGTGGTATCAAAAACAGTATCAAGTATTTTAACGAGATTGAAATTCTAGTATTTTAACACCCCTAAATGCAGCATAAAATTCATCTTTAAAATGAAAACCTTAAATGAAAAATTTAATCCTTGACTGATGATTTAAAATGTGCCAAAATGTAAAAACAAAACA
>NW_024694257.1:0-324 GCF_008729295.1 Plectropomus leopardus | reverse complement strand
ATCTATAAAACACAAATGTGGCTCATATGTTTTGCCACATAAATGCTATGTAGTAAATAGTACATTTCTCTCTAAAATAATATTTACAATAATATTCAAATAAAGCACAAGAACCTTAAACGTGTGATGTTGTAAAT
The DNA here is from genome assembly GCF_008729295.1 of Plectropomus leopardus. Classification (NCBI taxonomy): domain Eukaryota; kingdom Metazoa; phylum Chordata; class Actinopteri; order Perciformes; family Serranidae; genus Plectropomus; species Plectropomus leopardus. Next base: position 187 of record NW_024694257.1, on the reverse strand, counting down.
ACTTAACAATATATGACAACAACTGCAACGCGTGGACAAGCTTCAAATCTGTAATCCTGTATCAAAAAACGACAAAAAAGGTCTTACCTGTGTCGTCAAACGCAGGAAAAGAGAAAGGATAGTCAGCCAAGGACCTGAGGAGATCAGGGACGTCGCTCCTGTCTCCAAAAAAGATTTGGTTAGCCGT
>NW_024694256.1:0-847 GCF_008729295.1 Plectropomus leopardus | reverse complement strand
CATAGCATGAAAGGGGGAGAAGGAGAGGGGATGACATGCAGCAGATGGCTGGGGTTGGACTCGAACCCACGGCCGCTGTGTCGAGGACACAGCCTTTATACATGTGGCACCTGCTCAATCCACTGAGCCACCAGATGCCCCAATATTTATCTGTTTTATTCCACCTCTGGTGTTTCCTTACCTATAGTAGCGTTTCCTCTGTTCCTGGTGTTAATGAGTCATGTGGACGCTGTTTCCACATTCATTGTATTTAAGGGAAGGAAGACGTCTACGGCTGATATCTCCAACACACCAAAATAATCTAGATTCTTAAAAAGCACTACAGGTAAGCAGAAGTATGCGTTTTTGATTTTCAGGTGGACTGTTCCTTTAAGAATAAAGAAAGAAAATAGTTGCAGGATGGCCTCATTCCTCTTTCGGCCTTTGAGTTTCATGTAAAGAAGCAGACTTAATCTCATCTGAGTTTCTGGTCCAGTGCGGCACCTGCCTGAGGCTCGTACATCTGCATGTCGCTGCTTTATGTGAACACTTAACACGTATACAGCATTTATTTTGGAGATAAAGGGGGTGTGACTAATCCTCGCTTCTGCTTTATTTCCGCTTGCTTTCTTCTCACTTTGATAACCTCCACCGCCTCAGGATCTCCCGGAAAACATGACCTCTATGATGTTGGTGGGTATTGCATCTCAACCCCAGTGTGTAACTCCGTTAGCCTGCTGAGATCAGAGCGTGACATGAGATGAGTGAATAACATCCAGGGTGAAATGTATTTTTTGTAGTGAAAGGGTACGCAGCATAAAAAGAGAAATCATAAATGCTTCCAGGAAAATCAAATATGCATTATTAA
>NW_024694255.1:0-800 GCF_008729295.1 Plectropomus leopardus | reverse complement strand
CGCTGCCATCGGCCCCTGCACTGCAGTAACTGGCCCCTGCGTCGCTGCCATCGGCCCCTGGCCTCCTGTAAAAGCACGCTGGGTGTCCCTGGATGAAGTGACGTGATGCTCTTGCCTTGATGCTGTCTGCAAACTCCTCCAGAGCTTTGGCTCCGATGGTCTCCATGGAGGTGATGAGAGTCGGCAGCTTGTTCTTGGTGCTCGCTGCTGTTCCCTGCAGATAAATTTAACCCCGAATATTAATCAAAAGACCGTCTTTCTGCAGCGTGTTCTCTCACTCAGACAAAAGATCACGCTGTGTGAATAATGAGATGACCTGCAGCGTGGAGTCGAACTCAGACTTGTTCATCTTCAGGTGTCGCAGGATGGGGAAGATGGTGAGCACGGCTGAGTAGTCGTGGCGCATTATGGCCCTGCGAGCTGCGGACACGATGTTGTCCCCCTCCAGCATCAGGTTGTCCAGCGCTTCCTGTGGACAGACAAGTCCATGCGAATGTTTGTATCAGATCTGAAGAATCTCCCTTGAGGTGCTCGAGATATTACGCTGACAAGATTCAGGTGGATGCAAGGTCACAATTAATTAATCAATCAATCAGACTGAATTTATATAGCTCTGTTCATACAAGTAAAACTGTAACACATAGAGATTCATACAATAAAACCAACACCAGAGGCAGGAAAAAAATCAACAGATAAAATAAACAAATATTAATCAAAAGTAAAATACATACATAAAATACTCTTAATAGCTGATAAAAAGTAAATTTAAATAAATAAATAATAAAAGGATAACATAACAA
>NW_024694254.1:0-237 GCF_008729295.1 Plectropomus leopardus | reverse complement strand
ATGTTGACTTTTTTCTAATTACTGTATTTATGTATGTTACTGTTATGTTATTACTGTATGTACGGTATTTTTTTTCTTCATGTTTTAGATGCATTGGGATAGTCACTTTTAAAACATTATTTTATTCTTGTTTTATTGACATGTTCATATAAACATAATCAATCAATACATTTTATATATTCAACTTTTTTTTTAATATAGAAATAATCTCTCTGAATCCTATGTATTTTGTAAAAT
>NW_024694253.1:0-414 GCF_008729295.1 Plectropomus leopardus | reverse complement strand
TTTTTTTTTTTTTTTTACAATTTCGTAACAGAGTTTTAAATATGTCACTATGAATATTGTTTTTCGCTAGATTTTTTAAAATAATTTTTAAAAATCCATTAATTTCTGGAACTTTTGGCAAGTAATGGCAATTAATAATGATAAAAAAGAAACAAAACAATTGACCCAAAAAAAAGAAAGTAAAAAAAACAACAAGGAAATGACCTGTGCTTAAAATGTATATTCTGTAACATAATTATAATTCTGAAATAATGAGAATTATAATTGTTCCCCAGCATTTCTCTTTTTTTCCCTCAACTTTTTTCCATAGCTTTTTAAAAATTAGTTTTCTTAATCAAATTATTTTTTGCAATTTGTGGAACATTTCTTACCATGCGACTCATTTGCCCCAAGATTTAAATACTCTTAAATGCA
>NW_024694252.1:0-568 GCF_008729295.1 Plectropomus leopardus | reverse complement strand
TGTGATACAGAAAAAATTTAGTGTCTTTCTTTTGTCTAAAAATGCATAAAAAGAGAGAGAGTTCAATTACTTGCAAAGAACTTTACTTGGTGAACATTTCAGTTGTCACACAAAACATTGTTCCCTTCATGAAGTTTTTTTGGAAGTAATTGGACAGCGTGTGGGAATTCTCTCTTTTTCACACTCTGTGGATGTTTTCCACCTTTGCGCCTGTCCACAGGTTTTTTTGGAGGTGTGCATGAGCCTCCACAGTCATTTCTAAAAATGTACAAATTTTTACAATTATTCTTTAAAGGTATTTCTCTCAAAATGAGTTTTATTTTTCCTTCTTAAATCTGATCCCAAAAATCTCCACTTCCGTACCACTTGCATACACCAAACTTGCCAGTTTTATTCCTATCTATATTTGAAATGGTTTTTATAGAGGGGTTTATTTATTTATCAGTCAAAGACTGATTTATATAAGATTTTATTCCTAAAAACACAACAAAAATTGATTTTTTTAACAGATGTTTGCAGTATGTTTTGATGTATGGAGAAAAAACAGGTATACAAAATCTCCTCTCTA
>NW_024694251.1:0-1291 GCF_008729295.1 Plectropomus leopardus | reverse complement strand
CAGCTCAAAACCACTGGAAACAGCTTATTATAGCTTGCCAAGACATGTCACAGCATAGAAAGTTACAAAAATAGCCCAAAACACCATAATTTGGCATGTCCAAAAAATGACCAAAAATCCAAGACAATAGTAAGGCGAAAATGTCAAAATTTGACATGTCCCAAAAGTGCTCAAAACAGCTAGAAACAGCTTAAAATAGCCTGTTAAGATGAGCCACAGCTTAGAAAGTTGCAAAAATGGGCAAAAACACCATAATTTAGCATGTCGAAAAAATGACCAAAAATCCAAGACTATAGTAAGGCAAAAATGTCAGAATTTGACATGTCCCAAAAACTGCTCAAAACAGCTAGAAACAGCTTAGAATATGTCTTTTTCTGAAATGGTATACTCTGAAGTGTCTGTATACTGTCAGTATTTCGTCGGTTATGGTTTTGCCTTCATTGTCACTTGTCTCTCCGTGTGTTCAGCAGCATTGGTAATATGCTTTAATCACGACTCCATTGTTTGAGAAACAGTGAACTATGGTATCACTTTTTGACATTATTTTTGAACGAAATACCTTGTTATGAGTTTTTGAAGCTATTTTGGACGACATGCTACTGTATGAGTTTTTGATGCAAAATCAAATTGAAAACAGTTATTCTTACCCTTTTCCAGGTGTCGGCTGACTGGTGCATTGGCAACTGCCTGTGGTGATGATGCAGTGCGAGTGTTTAAGGAGGATGAGACAGCCGATCCAGACCAGCCGCTGTTCTCCTTGGCTGCTCAGGCGACCAAAGCCCATAGCCAGGATGTCAACTGTGTTGCCTGGAACCCAAAGGAGGCAGGACTGTTGGCTGCCTGCAGTGATGACGGAGAGATCACCATATGGAGGTTTCAGGAGGAAGACTGAAGGCTGATCAACGCCACTGACCTCTCACTGAACATAAACCGTTACTGCATTGTGCACTGGGAACTGTGTGGTCCTTACCACATATTATATTTTTGATTTGTCTTTTACAGCGTTTCTGATAGTTCTACAGATTCAGCTCTATATTACAGTGCATAAACATGTCAAATTTCATGTCTGTTTCTAAACTGATCAGAATGCTTCAGCGCATCTAGTGCTTTGAGTCTAAATATTTCTGCTTAACGGCTTAATTAAGAAGTTTGTGGTTTATGTAAATAAATATTCAAAACAATCGTGTCATCTCTTTATTGAAAAAACATTTCAGACAGCACATCAAGCTAAAAACATTTAGGCCAGTCTTGTAGATAGATTACATAACAAAACCATCTCAATCAACAGTTA
>NW_024694250.1:0-862 GCF_008729295.1 Plectropomus leopardus | reverse complement strand
TTATTTATATTTATATTATTTTTTCTTGAAAGGCATGTTTTATTAAAAAAAAAAAACACACCAAAAATGACAGCGTTTATCACAGCCAGAAACTGTAAAAAAAGAAATTGTGGTTGGATTTTTAAGTTTCCGTCTGCAGAGACACGCAGAGAAATACAGAATCAAAGTTTTCCTTCCACAAACGACCTCATTAACAAAAGTACAAACGGTCAAACTAACACAAGTGCTTTGTTTATTTTCGGGCAGCTCCTGTAAATGATGATTACAGCCACAAATGTGTGCGATTTAAATCACACACTGACGTTAAGATGATAATCATGACGCAAACGCAGGTCACGTGATCAGACTGATCCCGTCTGAAGCGACGCCGTCCTCATTAAACACGTCGTTATGACTCAGACAGCCTGACGATGACGGCGGAGCTCAGAGGTTTCATTACAGCGCTAAATTAATTCAGTAATCACACTCTGACACCCTGCGGAGACCCGACAGCGGAGGTGTAAATGAATAAAAGACGAAGATTTATTAAAATCTGATAATGTCATGATGACATGCATCTGATTTCTGCAGTCTGAAACGCCGTTAGGCTGTTGAAGCTCCGGGGTCGCACACTTTTTATTCCTGCGATGAAAATGATTTTCACAGACAGAGACGGGGTTTCCAGGACTTTTCCAGGACTTTAAAGACCAAACGTTCTCCGAAACGAACGTCGATGCGCTTTATTTTTAATCACTGTGTCAGAGCGTTTTAAATATATATGATGTGAAAAAAAGGATGAATTCAGAACAGGATCAGAGCTGAATATTTAAATATAATTTAGGGACTGTTGTTATTTATAACGGGGGGGGGGCCAAAAAGGAGG
>NW_024694249.1:0-868 GCF_008729295.1 Plectropomus leopardus | reverse complement strand
AACCGTGTTTTAGGGGAGGGGCATACAACTTTTAATTGTTGAATTTCTTATTTACTTTATCGCCACTTTTTAAATTTTGGACTTTTACTTCCTTTAAATTTCTTTGGTGATTTTGAAATATCGTTCATTGTTTTCTTTATTTTTATTTTTTATTGTTTTGAAAGGCGATTATTTATCTGTAAAGAATTTTTGTCAATTTTTAAGAAAACATACCTTCCATGGACATTTATTGTTCTTTAAAAACTTGATTGATTTTGAAAATTGGACATTTTTTGTTTTTTAAAATTTTTTGGTCTATTTAAAAAAAGTTTCATGACTTTCCAGGTTTTCCATGACCGTTCGAACCCCGTGGAGAAAGTAGTGCAGCATAATGCCGACAGGAACTGAGGAACTGACTGAGATTCATAAAAACACTAAAATAAGCAATAAATAATAAAGAATCCTCTGAAATTACAGCGCAGAGTAAAATTTCACAAAACATTCAGAGTTCGCTGACCTGGTTGCCGCCACTCTTTGGATTGACAAAAACCAGGATGGGCTTCATGAGAGGTGAAGGAAGCGGCTTCAACATGAACGGACGCCATTTAGACTCCTGAGGACGAAGACAGGAAGAGACAGAGACAGAGAGACAGAGAGACAGAGAGACGGAGACAGAGAGACAGGGAGACGGAGACAGAGGGAGTTAGACAAAGACAGAAACGATCACGCTTAGAAACATACTTAGTTTTTATTTTCAGATTTAGTCTCCAGAAATTATTTTAGGGTGAAACCAGACGGAGGCTAAATTAAAATAATATTGGTTTGATTTTTTTTAAAAACAAAAAAAAGAAGCAATGAGCAACTTGGCAAAGGATGTCCAAAAAACATG
>NW_024694248.1:0-826 GCF_008729295.1 Plectropomus leopardus | reverse complement strand
AAGACAACTGATGTTGATCCAGGTGCTAAATAGCTATATTTATATATTGTAATTTTAGTGAACTCTGAGAAAATTAGACTCGCCCGTGATGGGAGATTTTATTACTACAGTGCAGATGTGTGTGCACATCTTTCTGCCTATCCCATTTTTAACACACATCATTCAAACCATTTTATTACTAATGCTTAACTTGTAAAAACCCATTTAAATGATCACAGTCCTGGTGAAATATGACAATTAAATACACTCAATTTGGATTAAAATTCACATAACGCCACAATGGCATAATGGAACAAATTTATGCTTCAGTATGTCTCCTATATTAAGGGTCTGCAGGGAGTCGAGCCAGCAGCAGATGTTGGGAGCGCTGGATATTTTCTTTGTTGTGTCTCGCACACACAGCACACAGTTTAATATTTAATGAAGATTTAGTTGATAAAATATCTGTTTTCTGCTATGTTTTGGTCATAAATATTTTAAACTTTATGTCTGAGAGAAAATGTGTTGTTTTTTTTTTCAACACCCCGTTGCTATGGAGAAGACACTGACCAGAAGCGTTAAATCAACCAACGCTGCAACCAGTAACAAAACACCAGCAGCACCACAGAGGCTAAATTAATCCAGAATTTAAAAGTAAAAAAATTTAAGCTGCTTGGTGAACTTAAACTTGCAAAAAGAGATTTTTTTTTTAGTTGCTTGGTGGCAGTTGAAACAAGTTGTGAACACTGATGTGATTGCCTTTAATGAGGATGATCTGTCAAACACTTACACATCCAGACGTTAAACATGATAATTCATTAGGAGTCTTTGTATTTGTGTCCACCTG
>NW_024694247.1:0-932 GCF_008729295.1 Plectropomus leopardus | reverse complement strand
CCTCCCAGACACGCCTCCAGCAGCATGTACAGATATTTGGCGTCTCTGAAAGTCCGATACAGCCTGCAGGAGGACGGCGGTTTAAAGTTACATTTAAAAGAACAATTTATGTGAAAAAGTCTTCTGCTAAAATAATCTGGACTCTTTGGATTAAAATGAAAAGACTTATTATGTGGAAACAAACTATTTTTCATCCAGAGACTGTAAATGTGAATGCACATGTCCACTGTGATGTCACTCTTTGGTTTGTGGGTGTTTTTTTTGCAGCTCAGAGTTTGGAGCCGGACGTGACCAAATGTGGACGGTGAAATCGTGGCGAAGCGGACGGAGAACCCGAGGACGCCACAGCTTTCGAATCACAAGGTAGCCACAGCACAGATCATACAGGCGGGATCATAGTTTACTGGGTGAACGTCACGCTGTTCTGAAGGAAATGAAACCGGAGATTTAAATCATGAGGCCGAGAGTCTTTTTTGAAACGTGACCTGATGATGAACGGACTGTGAGCCTCCATCATGATTTGGCGCTCTGACAGGATGTGGCCCTGCTGTCTGGTGTCCAGGATGTGACGCTTCTTCAACACTTTGAGGGCGAAGGAGCGCGTGGGGTCGTTCTTTAGCTGCACCTGAACGCACAAACACAAATCAGACAAAAAAAAGATGTTTAACCCTTTAACAGGCACTGTGAGTCCAACCCAATTTCATTTTAAACGGATGTTTTTATACAATGTGGTTTTGTTTTTTTTATTATACTGATTCTGATTCTTTTCACTTCTATTTATATTATATTAAACTGACTTTTTTCTACCATTCATTTTATACAGATTTTGTAACTAGATTCATTATTATTTGTATTTATTTATTGATCTTTTTATATTTGTTACTTTTACTTTCAGATTTTTATTACACAACATTTACATTTTTACCATATAT
>NW_024694246.1:0-404 GCF_008729295.1 Plectropomus leopardus | reverse complement strand
TGATGGGGGCAACTTTTAAGTATCACAGTCCACCAAACTTCCCTCCTTTCACACGGTGCACCATGAAACAGGAAGCACGGCGATTAAGCTTTACAAAATAAAAGCGCAGTCAGGAATTTGTCAGGCTGCAGGAAGACCCTTTGAGACCTGGATCAAAATCAAAAACGCCTCTCACAAGTGTTTAAACTTTTGAAACTCTGATTTCTTTTTGAAAAAAAAGTGGCTAAAAAGCCAATGAGCAACTTGGCATGAGATGTCCAAAAACCTGCAAGAAATTTATGAAAATCTGACAAGAAAAAATGAAATGAAAATTAGAAGAAAAACGAGAAATATCGAAAATAATTATTTTGGTTAAAGGTAACTTTAAGGTAGCTATTTTGTGTAATTTTTTGCTCATTGTCTTC
>NW_024694245.1:0-388 GCF_008729295.1 Plectropomus leopardus | reverse complement strand
ATGAATAAAATTGACAATAACACTCCCTGAAACTCAAAACCATTAAAACATAGAAAAAAACTTTTATGTGTATCAAAATAGTTATAAGGATAGTCAATTAATTTTCTGTGAATAGACTGACTAATCAACTAAATGTTAAAGCTTTACATGTGTAAATCACAGGCTGATTTAATAAATAACAAAACATCATAATTTATGAACTCTTCTTATGTTTTTTCATGCAAAAATCTTAATTTATGAAGTAACTAAAGCTGTCAGATAACCTGTAACAGTTTGTAGCGTAGCATAATTACAAAGCGCTCCTAAAACGCTGGCCTCGGAGAAAAACACTGTGGTGGACACAGCCCCTTTAAGGTTGCACCAGCAAGGTGACTTCAAACTGGCTCTA
>NW_024694244.1:0-861 GCF_008729295.1 Plectropomus leopardus | reverse complement strand
ATATATATATATGGGCAGATTTTGAAAAATCATTTTCCTCCTGCAGCTCTCCCTATTCATTGATTTATTTATTTTTTGTCTTATTTCATTGTTGAGTTGCACAAAGTTCATTTGCTGACAAATGAGACAAGAATTAGCAAGCTAGTCTATTCACCAGTTGCTCAAAATGAACAACTTCCCTGGGAGAAGAGCAGGCAGCAGCTCAGGAGACACGTCTTTGGTCTGTAGTTGTAGCAGCTTGAATTTAGCTAATGCAAAATCCACAGCACTGGGTATCACAGCGGGCTGGTGGCCAATAGCAGGGCTTAGTTTAACTTGTGTCAAGGCAGCAACAGAAAGTTTGCTGATCCGGCTGGGAGTCAGGGCTGCCCAGTTTCTCGGCACTGGAGTTTGCATTGGCTGGATTCAGGTTGCTGCTGCCACTGACTGGGGGTGTGTCCCTGGAGCTGCTACCTGCTCACACTCCATCGAGGTGGTCTGTAGTGGTGAGGATTAAGGTAGAGGATGCACAAAGACTTGAGGCTCCCGCCCCTTCTGTTAGCAGAAGGCTAACATATTAGCAACATTTTCTCTCCACCTCTGAAATTTAAAATATTAGTTAAAATTGGGGATATAAATTGAAACAATGACAAAATTACTGAGTAACAATCATTGAACTGAATAAAATTTATTTTTTTCTGCAAAATGATTGATAATCTCAACAAGCTATTTTGACAAGCCTTATATAGTTGTGTTTAATTATCATGAAACTCTGTGTGTGTGTGTGTGTGCACGTGTGTGTAAAAAATGGTTAAGATAGTGACAAAAAAAAAAACATAATGTTAATTAACTGGATATGTTATGGGTGAGAATTTTAACATG
>NW_024694243.1:0-494 GCF_008729295.1 Plectropomus leopardus | reverse complement strand
AATAATAATAATAATAATAATAATAATAATTGACAGGTCTTACGTAGCGCTTTTCTAAGTACTCAAAGATGCTTTACATAAAATGCAAAAAACAAATACATATACAAAATACTGAAAAATACAAAAAACAAGCAAAACATAACAACAAAACTACATCAGAAGATCCGTTCACAAACTCGCGCACCTTGTGCAGTATAATCCAAGACTCCTTTATCCTGTCGTACGCTCAGGGCGTCCCAGACAGACAGCCATTTCTGACAGGGGAAATTTATCTATGCAGGGTTTCCCACGCATTCATTTGTTTGTGGCAGGCCGCCACAATTAAAACATCTGCCACCACAGATAGATTTTCTACTGCTATTAAAATATATATACTGTGTGGTTATTCATCGCACACCAGAGCGTACTGCTGTCGCAGAGCAGCAGAACACCGTATCAATTATTGGACTGTTTTTTTCATTTGAGACTAAATCTCATCCAGTTTCATTTTAATA
>NW_024694242.1:0-574 GCF_008729295.1 Plectropomus leopardus | reverse complement strand
GATCTGGTAATAGTAGACTGTCATCAGCAGCTGGTGATAATTAGGAATGCAGAGATCTGACTTTTTCTCCCCTGATATTGATTACAATACATCAGCTCAGTACTGATTACCAATTACAATTACAAGTATGAGTGCTCTATTTGTACTACACTGTATGGAACTCTGAGTGGTGGTTGTGTTTTAAAGGAATAGAGTGTAACATTTAGGGGGATTTAGTGGTATTTAGCGGAGAGAATTAGAGATCTCATTCATCTGAAATTTCTCCTGGTTAGATTTCTTTCAGAGTTCATTGTTCAGTAGTTTTTTAGCAGGAGCTGAATTATCTGCAGAGGTCTCGTCCTCTCCAAACAAACAGACCTGGTGATTAAAACCGGTCAAAACACTGAATAAAGCTAAATCATTTGCCACCACTTAATGATTTTATATTTTTTAGCTGGTCTGTTTATTAGGGCTGCTATTTAAATATGTATTGAGGCCTAATGTTTGATTATTCATTGCACAGATTGCAGAGTGTACTCTGGGTACAGACAGAGGGAGCAGCAGAATGTCAGGCACAGTGAAAATAAAACTTTTT
>NW_024694241.1:0-392 GCF_008729295.1 Plectropomus leopardus | reverse complement strand
TATCATTGTAACCTCTTAGATTTAGCACAGGGGGAAAGTTTCAGTTCTGCAAACTCACCACGAAATCCAACATAATGGACCTTTGACAAATGTTTTTGATATTACTTGAATTTGGTTAGCCTATTTTTATTTTTTTATGTCCTGCTTAGACTATATAGATTGCGACCATTATATAATAGGACTTACACACATCTTAATAGGCCAACAAGTTATATCTATATGGTCAAAAAAAATGTGAACGCATAGACCTACAAAATATCAGTTTAATGATATTGTAATTATAATTATGATTGAGTGTAAATGAAAAAATCAAATAAACACATTAAAAAAATCAATTGAAAAATGATAAACAAAATTGATTAGGCTATATTCAGTCAGAGGATATGGTCACA
>NW_024694240.1:0-1097 GCF_008729295.1 Plectropomus leopardus | reverse complement strand
TTGGCATGTTGAAAAAATGACCCAAAAAGCAAGGCTATAGTATGGCGAAAAAGTAAAAAAAATGACCCGTCCCAAAAACAGCTGCAAACACCTGAATAACATATTAAATAGCGTACTGAAACATGCCATAGTATAGAATGTTTCAAAAAAACCTAAAAAACACATCATTTGGCATGTTGAAAAATTGACCCAAAAAGCAAGGCTATAGTATGGCGGAAAAGTCAAAAAATGACCCGTCCCAAAAACAGCTGAAAACACCTGAAAAACACATTAAATAGCGTGCAGAAACATGCCATAGTATAGACAGTTGGAAAAACACCATTATATGGCATTTTGAAAAAATGTCCTTGTTAAGGGCCTGAGCTGTTAACTTCCCCTCCTCTTGTTCCCCCCATAATGTATGTATGTATGTGTGTGTGTGTCTAACCAGCAAATTCATTTACAGCTGTCCCCAGAGGGCGCATCCTTCCCGGTGGCTGGTGATTGGTGCGGCTCGTCGGTGCAGGGCTCCACCAGTCCAGGAGGGACAGCGGTTATAATAGTCCGGCATGCTCAACTGATGGCGGCAGACGCCACCTGTATCTCCTCATTGTTAATTTGTTGCTTGAGTTTTGTGTAAATTGTAAGGGAACTTGACTCCTGTGTGCGTCCCAGATTTGGGCCAGCGTAAGACAACCACACTGATTTCATACTGCACTCACCATAGGTTTTGTCTCTGTTTAGTTTCATTAGGTTCAGGGGTGCTGGTCATTTGTCTTTCTGTTTTACACTGAGTCACTAAAGTAGTTAGTTAGGTTTTTTTTTAGAGATATTTGAGATATTTGGGACTGTAATGTTTACTTTTAGATCGTCAGCTCCAGTTTTGTTTTCCTGTTTTTGTTATATTTCTTTCATTGTTTTGACAGCATGTGGCGGCCCTTATCTGTTTTCCACTTGATACCCACATGTCCTTTTTTAAATACACATTAATTCACAATCCATTCCAACTACTGTGTGTGTGTTACTTCCCTCTTCCACATTGCAAGCTGGGTTAGGAACAGACCCAAAAATGGCGAAAAAGTCAAAAAAATGACCCATCCAAAAAACACCTGAAAACA
>NW_024694239.1:0-1334 GCF_008729295.1 Plectropomus leopardus | reverse complement strand
GAACTAAATCCTGAGTCCAACTGTCTTTTTTATATGTACATGTTTACGAGGTCTTTAGGGGCATTTATGTGGTGTTGGAATAATCTGAAAAGTTATTAAAAATGTATTTCCAACTTGGAAAATTCAAGTGACCTTTTGAAACCTGAGCAACTGGGCAAAAAAAAAAAGCACAAAAAATAGCACAAAAAACTGTTTAAAAAAGGCAAATTATAATTTAAAAAAATAGGGGCAAATGTTTAGAAAACTAAAATGAAAATTTGAATTTATTTTTTTTAGTTGTGTCACAAAAAAAGCTAAACCATATAAAATAAAAACTTTTTAAAATGTTCACCACTTTGTCTTGGGTCATTTCATTGTTTGTTTTTGATTTTCTTTTTTTTTTCTTTTTTCTTTTTTTGAGGTAATTTTCTTGCAGTTTTCTTCTTTAAATAACTGTTGCTATTTTTGGGCCATTTCTTTTTAACATGCTTATCAACTGCTTCTCCCATGTGTTTGAAACCAATTTTCTCAGGCTTCAAAGGGTTCATTTACACATTCTGACAAGTACAAATAATAAAAGGGAACTTATCTGCATTTGATTTGCCATTTCATCAAACTTTTCTCACCTGCAATATCTCTGCTGTGTGGAAGCAGGTGTTTGTTTATGCTCCTTTTAGATCCACCTCACCTCTGATTCTCGATCAGGGTCACGAGGACACCAGACAGAGCATTCCCTCGATTGGTCACCACTCTGCCACAGACAGACAACCATTCACATCTGCAGGCAGGTTATAGTCTCCAGTTCACATGCACTGGGACTCAGGGAAGAAAGCAGGAAACCCAGAGCACCCTGAGGACACACACAGACGTGAAGAAAAATTTAGAAGTTATTAAAATCTGCTCTCCCACTCCTGAATCAAAGCTGCCCTGATAAAACATGCTCTGTTTGAAAAACAAAGTTTCATAAATTAAAACTGAAAATTATTGCAATCATTTAGCTAGATTTTGTATGAGACTAAACTTTTTCCTGTTGTGTTTGACTGAACGACTGGACAAAGTTTGTCCTCTTAAAAGAAGACGTGTCACTTTTAACACAACTGTGCTTCTTTCTTGAGAACACACACACACACACACACACACACACACACACACACACACACACACACACAAACACGTACACACAGAAATTCAAACCGCAGGGGAAAATACTTAGCCTGTGGTTTACTGTGAACGTCATCTTAGCTCATAAACTTTACACACACCTTAGCTGATCCACCTCAGTGCTGATTAGAGTCACTGCAACAACCAGTGTGTGTGTGTGTGTGTGTGTGTGTGTGTGTGTGTGTGTGTGTGTG
>NW_024694238.1:0-573 GCF_008729295.1 Plectropomus leopardus | reverse complement strand
CTAAAACTAAAAAGCAAACTAACAGAAAATATAATTACATTCACATTTTATAATGCCAAGGTCTGTTTGGCATGCATATTATAAAAAATTTATACCTTGAATGTATTAACAGCCTTTATGATCTTAGATCTTGAATAGCCGATAAGGTGCTACACTGCTCAAATTCTTCAATAAAGTGCAGGAAAGTTATATTACTTGTATTACTTTCTGACCATTTTTTAAATTTACAAATATGTAATTTTCCAGAAAATAATAAAAACGTTCTTTGACATACAGATTATTATTTTCAATCGAATCTTTCCCAAAGTATAGCATTACCTCAAAATATATATCGGCCTATTTCAACATTTATCTTAAGTTTCCTTTTTTTTTTTTTTTGAAAGTTGGCGACATCAATCCAAAACATTCTGCTGTATATTCAGTGAAAAAAATAAGTGAGAAATACTCTCCTTTTCCAGTCCCGAAAATCACATTTATAATCAACATTCAATTTGAATTTTTTCAACATCCGTACTGATTACTAACTACAATTATTTTCAACATCAACATTTATCGTTATTCTGGAAAGGAAAA
>NW_024694237.1:0-238 GCF_008729295.1 Plectropomus leopardus | reverse complement strand
GAACTATTCTAAAATCCTAAAAACATAATCCTAGAAATTCATGATGGACCCTTTTGGAACCTTTATTTCGTGTGTGACGAAATTACAAATTCCCAACTGACCCATGCTGGAATTTTGCAAACAATCAAGTCTCAGGTCAGTTTGGGGGGGGGGTTTTTCTTCTAAATCCGACAGGCCTGGACCAGGTTCAGATTATTTTCACTTTCCCTCTTTCTGTACCAGTCATCTGCATCCACGC
>NW_024694236.1:0-962 GCF_008729295.1 Plectropomus leopardus | reverse complement strand
TGCATTGATAAGAATGGGTTATTCAGAGAGACTGATGGACAACCCGAGAACTCAATGCCTGCAGCCACGAGTGGAGGCATAAAAAACTCTGGCTTTGGTTTGACTTGTGCTGCCTTCACGGACCCACAAAAACCTCAAAATTTAGAGAGGGGACACAGAATGATTGTAAGAGACTCAAAAACACAAAAACAAACAACCACAACAGCAAAAAAATGTGAAGTTTGCTGTGCACGGTGTTTTTTTGGGGGTAAGTAAGTAAATAAAACCACAGTTTTCTGATCAGACAGAAGAACAAAAGTTCTGTGGTTGAGAAAATGTTGAGCCAATGAAAAGGGCTATCTGACAGCAAAGGTACAAATATTCCAAATATAGCATACACTTAATGATATTCAAGCTTTTTTGGTACATAAACAATCACCAGCTTCTGTTGGTGACACACTGACGATGGATAGGCACCTCATACAACCCCACTTCAAGAAATCCAAATGATCCCTCGAAGCAAATCAAAAGAAATTGCTGAATTAATGTGAGCGTTTATGATCCACTGAATCATCGCTAAAATGATGTAAATTGTGTTGAATTTAATAATTGGATTACATTTTTACATCCCTTGTCAGAAGCGATCAAACATGGTCAACGATGCGTCTCACGACTGTATTCCAGCATTTTTTAAATTTACATTCATAAACCCGAGGGCGGGGTGCTGTAAATATTCATGAGTTCATACAGTTGTCACATGGAATACATCCGACACCGCTGACTGGATTTTGATGAAACTTTTGGGGGGGGGGGGGGTGTCATCTCGCCAATACAATCTGACATGCTCAAAATTACACTGAGGTGTTTTGTCAAAATAAAGTGTCATATTTGTTACCCATTGGCCCAGACAGGAGCTGCATCATCTGTGGGGGAACGACTTGTTTACTGTTGTCTTGTTTCGTGTGGCACTAATAACATGCAAG
>NW_024694235.1:0-906 GCF_008729295.1 Plectropomus leopardus | reverse complement strand
AACACAGTGACATCTGATCAGTAGCTATAAGCTATACAAGCTATACCTACAGCTTGTCATGCAGGTATTGGAATAGGTAAAAAAAAACAAACCTGATATTGGAACATCTCTACTTTGCATCAATTGTCGTGTCTGTCAGGTTTCTAGACGTGTGTCTACGAGTGATCATGCGAGCCATGTGGTTTTGCGGAGGTTTCCATTGGATCAAGGTGAAAGGGGAGCGGGCGGCTCCCTTAGAAGTTCCCATCCTCACCGTTGCTCCACACTCCTCCTACTTCGACGCCATCCCAGTCACCATGACCATGTGCTCCATAGTCACCAAACTGGAGAGCAGGAGCATCCCCGTCTGGGGCAGTGAGTCACATTTATTTCCATCATGAGGCATAGATTTACTGAAAGAAATGTTTTCTGTTACCATGGCACATCCATTTAATATTTTGCATTTTTCCAGTGCAAACTGCTGTGTAGAATATTACCAGACATGAATTTAAAAATGTTGATCTTCATATTGAACTTCTGAATTAGCTATATGTTGAGTAAATTTAAACTTAAGTAAAATTTAAGTAAATTCAAACAATTAATTGACTTGGCCAACGGTTCTATGGTCTGGTTTCTAATATTTTGAGATTCATATCGAATTAATTATTGAACAACAGTGGTTTCCAATTCCTGTGACAGACAATGCATACAGGATATTGGCTATAGATTGACAGCAAAAACTGACAAAAATGGTCATCCTTTATTTTTTCCTTCACAAAAACTACACCGTGTCTGTGACTGACACAGATATGGCCATTTTTCAACCATATTTGATTGCATTTATACTTGAGGTTGCTGCAGATACAGTAACTGTAGGACTATCTCAGTTGACCTGCACATTTTTTCTTTTTTAGTGCTCTTTTAAAT
>NW_024694234.1:0-905 GCF_008729295.1 Plectropomus leopardus | reverse complement strand
GGGGCGGAGAGGAGGAGGCGTGTTAAATGTGGCTGATTTTAAAGAAACTTGCGGCAGGTTTAGAAAAGTTTTGGTGATTGTTTCTTTTTTATTCTCTAATTATTAATTTTTTTTGGCCGATTTTTGTTTTCTTTAAAAAAAAAAATAAAAAAATTTTTGTTTGTGCTGCTTTCTTTTTAATTTAAAATGTTTTGCTTTTTTGCTTTTATTTCTTTTGACATTTCTTGACATATTTTCTTTGATAAATTTGCTGTTTTTTTTCTTAAAGTTTTGACTTTTTTAATTAAAAAATGTTGGCCTTTTTATTAATGTAAAACATTTTGCCCATTTTATTTCTTTAAACATTTGTTGACATTTCTATCTTCTTTTAAATGTCTATGATTTATTTATTTATTTATTTTAGCGATTTCTTTTAAAAGTTTTGTAAAACCACCCCAAAGCTAAAATAAAACCTCAGTCCCTCCACAGGGTTTAAGAAAGGATTTGACATCCCCCCTCGGTGGCCCCCTCTTTTCTCATAAATAACAAACAGTCCCCAAGTTATTTTTAAATATTCAGTTAAAATCCTGTTCTGAATTCATTATTTTTTTAAATGATATATAGCTATTTAAAAAAAGTTACTATATAGTAATTAAAAAAGAACCAATGGGGAATATTGTTGGTTATTTCAGAGAATTTATGCTCTTTAACATTTGGTCCTGGAAAAGTCCTGGAAAAATCCTGGAAAAACAGCGTATAAGCCCTAATAAACACTACAGCATTTATTCAGTGAATACGTTTTTTTGATCGTTGTTTTTTCTGATATGGAACTTTGTGCTTTAAATGTTTGTGAATAAAGTTGTAAAAAGAGACATTTTATTTGATTAATAATAAGACAGAAGTATAAGTATAAACTGCTGTAAATA
>NW_024694233.1:0-459 GCF_008729295.1 Plectropomus leopardus | reverse complement strand
CGCCTACATCTATATCTAAGTCCTTGCTGCTTTGATGTCTCTCACCCTGTTTTTTATGCTTTTTTGTTTGGCTTACCCAATTGTTTCTCCATTTTGCTCTTGTTGTGTTTTTGTTTAGAAATTCACCCTTTTTCTTAATTTTCTATATAATGGCACCTCTGTTGTTCTTTTTTGTATATGATTGTTCTCTATTCTGTATATTTTATTGTACTAAATAAAAAATAACGCATTTTTCTAAATTGCCTTTATGTTTATATGTCATAAACATTACTTGTATACCACTTATTTTTCCACATACAGTGAAATTCAAAGGGCTTTACATCATACTGCATAAAACAGTTAGACAAACATAAAAAAGCAGCAAGTGCACTTGTTATTATAGGCTATAAATGCTGTGAATTATGTATTCAGAACCTTTGCAATGCGATAAAGACAGAGGAGAATAAAGCATTTTAAAGA
>NW_024694232.1:0-625 GCF_008729295.1 Plectropomus leopardus | reverse complement strand
GAATGAGGACATTTAATTTACGTGTGATGTCTTCTCTTTTCATATGCGTGTGTAATTATGTGTGTGTGTGTGTGTGTGTTTCTGACCGTGATGAGCACGCTCAGTTGGCCCTGGCCGGCGTCCTTGGCGTCGATGTTGAACTCTACAGGGAAGCTGGCGGGGACGCCATTGGTCAACCCGGGGCCGCTGGCTCGCACTTTACTGGCATCGTGAGTTGGCAGAACCCGAAACTTGAAGGGGCTGAAGAGACGACAGACACAGTTCAGATACTGATTGTCATGGGCGACAGTAAGATGCTGGCGAGCTCCTGATATATCGATATCGTGACATGAGACTAGATGTCTTAAATTTTGCATATTTTAATATCATTAATGTTATCTTTAAATTATTTTCTGAAGCTGCTGACTTAACGTAGCTCTAATAGGTAGTCTATGTGTTTTTATATATTTTTTTATATATTTTATTCATTTTTTTTATTATGGGTCCTGGAAAAGTCATGGAAAAGTTTTGAGATTTTGCCCATGAAAATGTGTGGAAACCTTTTATATCGTAGTTTAGTAAATCATTATCACACCCTCCATTTTCTTCTAAGTTTCCAAAGATTCTGCAGATAATTTTGTCTTTT
>NW_024694231.1:0-493 GCF_008729295.1 Plectropomus leopardus | reverse complement strand
GGGGGGGTGTGGTCTTTCTTGAAAGTTTTACACCCAAATCCCCATGGCAGAGCATGTGGAGGGGTTTTACACTGATGCTAGCGGACAGGGACAGCAGCTTGGTGTCCCCCAGGGGACGACAGCAGCAGCAGCAGCAGGTGGGGAAGGAACCAAGTATGCCGTTTCCTAAATTGTTAGGTTCCAGTTTGTCTATGAGCTCTACCTATCAGACCTCTTTCACCTTCTGACCACACATCTACTAACTGGAGACACGTGAGAGTGTCAAATATGTTTGTTGGCTCATCTGAGGATAAAACGTTGTCTCTCTGTTCTGATTAGCGAGATCTTATTTTTTTGTATGATTATTCTTTGGATAATTTATAATCTTTTATTGTCAACAAATCCTATTAAAAGACCAAAAGCAATAATGAACTGATCTTGTTAACAAGTATTGTCTGCGCAGCCAAAGCCTGTTAGAGTTAATTCCTCTGTGACCAACCAGCAACCTCTGAGG
>NW_024694230.1:0-507 GCF_008729295.1 Plectropomus leopardus | reverse complement strand
GTATATTAACCCGTTAGCTCTGGCTGAATTGGGCTAGTACAGTGAGTCCGTCTCTCCTGAGGTGCGGGCCGCTCTCCTAAAGGCCTGTAGTGAGGCAGAGAGGAACCGTGGGGTCGCATCTCATTTCCCGATTTTGATTTTCTCATTTCAAACGGAAAGATGTCGGTCGCCATCCGCCAATCAATACATTGAGCTCTTATTTAGGTACTTCTGCTTAGCGGCAGTGTGGATTTGCATATTATACAGGTAAATATTTGGAATCTTGACATAAAGACTTAATATTTAGATTTAAGATTTTGATTTAACATATAACCTATAGATTTAAAATTTAACAAATAACATTTTGAAATAAGATTTAACATTTAGATTTAACATATAACATTTGCAAATAAGATATAACATATGACATTTAGATGTGACATAACATTGAGATTTAACATATAACATTTTGAAATAAGATTTAACATATAGATTCAACATATAACATTTAGAAATGAGATTTAACAT
>NW_024694229.1:0-541 GCF_008729295.1 Plectropomus leopardus | reverse complement strand
GCCTTACTTCATACATGCCTAGTCAGCAAAAAACTCCCAAATTCCTCATTACTCACAAACATCCGCAATACACTTAGCTTGATTTGCTCGCACGGATGCCTGGTGCAAGGACTGGACCTTGAATTAAAAGACTGTAGCGCTATAGTATTTCAGTATTGGAATACGATCATGAAACTGTGGTGTGCTTCAGCTCTTTGTCTACGTGCATTAGTGTCGTGAGTATATTCAAGTGGGGCAGTTATCAGAATGCATATGCGATTTAGAGAAATGAGTGTTAGAAAAAACAGCTTATGGTATTCCACTCAATTTGTTAATATCTCAGACTGAAAGTCCTCCATGAAACGTCAAATATGTTGAGGATCTGTGCAGAAATCCAGATGAGAAAATAGCTGGTAAAGGGTTGACAACACACTGAAAATTCAGTGTCAGCCTTTTCGATTTTGATCTCACATCAGTTCTTAAGGGAATAAAATACTGATTTGAAATTATTGATAAATACTTGTAAATCATATGTCTTGTTCTTTAATTTAAAATCATCATT
>NW_024694228.1:0-1257 GCF_008729295.1 Plectropomus leopardus | reverse complement strand
GGTAAAAAACACGATAAAATGGCAATTCGAAAAAATGACCAAAGAAAGCAAGGCTATAGTAAGGCAAAAACATCAAAAAATGACATGTCCCAAAAACTGCTGCAAACAGGTTAAAACTGCATGAAATACCGTGCAGAAACACGCCATAGCAAAGAATCTTGCAAAAATAGTCAAAAATACGATAAAATGGCATGTCAAAAAAAATGACCAAAGAAAGCAAGGCTATAGTAAGGCAAAAACGTCAAAAAATGACATGTCCCCTATTACGGCCCTGAGCCGTGAGCCCTAATCCTCTCCTCTCACAGTATGTGGATGTATGTATGTGTGTGTGTCTAACTTTCCAATTGAGTTACAGATGTCCCCAGAGGGCGTGTCCTCCCTGGTGGCTGGTGATTGATGTGGCTGGTCAGTGTGGGGCTCCATCGATCAAGGGGGGACGGCGGTTATAAAAGTCCGGTTTGCTCTGCTGATGGCGGCAGAAGCCACCCGTACCTCCTCGTTGCTAAGTTGTTGCTTGTGAATTGTGTAAATTGTAAGAGAACTCAATTCCTGAGCGTGTCCCAGATTTGGGCCAGGGTAAGACTAAAATACTGATTTTGTACTGCACGTACCATAGGTACACTTCACTAGGTTCAGGGGATGCTGTTCATTGCCTTTCTGTTTTTCACTGAGTCACTCTAGTTAGGTAGGTGTTGTTTTAGAGAGATTTGAGTTAGTTGTCTATAATATTTAGCTTTAGATAGTCAGCTCCAGTATTGCTTTAAGGAGTCCTCTTTTTGCTATTTGTTATGTTTATTTCATTGTTTTGACCCTCGCCCTTATCTGTTTTGCATTTAATATCCACATGTCCTTTTATAAATAAATACACCTAAATTAATAATCCCCTCCAACCATTGTGTGTTACTTCCTTTTCCCATATGCAAGCTGGGTTTGTAACATCCCAAAAACTGCTGCAAACACCTTAAAACTGCATAAAATAGCATGCCGAGACACGCCATATCAAAATATTTTGCAAAAATGGTCAAAAAGATGATAAAACGGAACGTCGAAAAAAATGACCAAAGAAAGCAAGGCAAAAACGTCAAAAAATGACATATCCCAAAAAATGCCGAAAACAGCCTAAAACTGCATAAAATAGCGTGCTAAAACACGCCATAAGTACAAGTGTTGCAAAAATGGTCAAAAACGCGATAAAATGTCATGTCGAAAAAATGACCAAAAAAGCAAGGCTATAGTAAGGCAAAAACGTCAAAAAAT
>NW_024694227.1:0-318 GCF_008729295.1 Plectropomus leopardus | reverse complement strand
TTTTCCTCCTACATCACCTCCTCCTTAATTATGCTGTCTGACTATTTATTATCCTTATCTGTCTAATAATTAGGTTTACAATTGCAATATCATATTTTCTTTTCTTTTTTTTCCTCTTACATTCTCTCCTACATAATGCTGTCTTGCTATTGATTATCCCAATCTGTCTAACAGCTGGGTTTATAATTCCAAGACCCTATTTTCAATATTTTTTCTCCTGCAGTCTGTCTGGCTACAGATTATCCTAATTTTTCCAGTAAGTTTGTTTACCATTGCAATATTATCCTACATTATCTTGTCCTGTTATTTATTATCCTA
>NW_024694226.1:0-258 GCF_008729295.1 Plectropomus leopardus | reverse complement strand
AGTCTTCTGTGAAGTATTTCAGGGTTTTTAGTTAGTTTGTTTTTGGATTTTACCTAGTTTGGCCATATTTTTGGGTCATTTCATAGTTACTGTTGTTACTTCTTGTAACCTTTAACTAATATCTTGCTGTTGTTTTTTGTTTTTTTTTTTGTTTTTAAAAAGTTACCTAAAGCCTTTTTGCTCAGGTTTCAAAGGGTTAATGGTAACTCAAAATTTCATGAAAAAACATTTCTCTAAACCATTCCTCTATCTTTTGAT
>NW_024694225.1:0-503 GCF_008729295.1 Plectropomus leopardus | reverse complement strand
AACATTAGGATATATTTATTAGAATCATAAATACTTTATTGATCTCCAAGGCGAAACTGTGGTTCATAATAGTGGCTCTGATGGCAGCATAGAGAATTAAAGCGAGTTGAAATAAGCACCAATAAAAATAAAATTTAAAAAAACAGTAATACAGTAGTAGTAAACAATAAACACAATGTGTAAAAGTTTAAATATTAAACAAATACGTCTTATAATATGCTGAGTATGTAATTGTGTAAACCTGTAAATGTAAAGAAATACTTTCATAGACAATTAGCACTAGTATGTGAACATTTAAGTTAGAATATAATGTGCTGATTAAGTGAAGTGTGTGAAATATAAAACTGTGCCTTATGCTACAAAACAGTGTATAAAACTGGTATGTAAGTTTAAAATATAAAAATATAATGAGACGTTGATTATACTGCACAAATTTTGAGTTTGTAAAGGGATGTTTTGATATAGATTTGCTTAAACATGGCCCCCAATAAATCAGTGAGTCA
>NW_024694224.1:0-504 GCF_008729295.1 Plectropomus leopardus | reverse complement strand
AGATTAACCCAAATGAACCCACTGCAGGACACTCATGTGTCCAAAGACCTTTCAAATGTGTGGGAAAGCCACCAATTCATGCAAATCTTGAATTTGCAAGCATTTGTGGCTTTTCCAAACCTCATAAGGTCTGACTCTTAGCTCTGTGTTCACTCAGAGAGAGTATTTCTCTATTTTAGTTGCTAAAATGATCTTTAGTTGAGCTGAAAAGGTCTTAAATAGGGTTAAATTTTGCTTTTTAAATCCTTCAAATTCCCAGTCAAATTCTTTGTTGTTCTCTGTTTGCACTAATGTTGCCTTCACATGCTTCTCGCAAATATTGCATTTACCATATTTATGAGTTACGAGCACATTAACAGCCCTCAAAAGTCGGAATTACGAGTGGGAAATTTGGAAATTTTGATGATGTTGCAGAGTTGTGACATTTGCATGACGTTGCAGAGCAGCAGAAATGGCGTATAACATGGAAACAGTGTCAACAGTTGACTATAAAAAATTATGTTA
>NW_024694223.1:0-615 GCF_008729295.1 Plectropomus leopardus | reverse complement strand
TCCCAGAAATGTCCTAAAATCCTTGAAATATTCGGAAGTCCCAGAAATGTCCTAAAATCCTTGAAATATTCGGAAGTCCCAGAAATGTCTTAAGATCCTAAGAAACAACCAAAATCCTAGAAACGTCCCAAACGTCCCAGCGCTCAGCCTTTATGTCCTAAATTTTCCGGTACAAAGTCGGTGAGCGTTTCATTGCTGTCGTGGCGATTTATAACCTGACAGGATAAATCAGATGTAGGTCACCAAACTATCGGCTCAGAGGGAAATCACGCTGACGAGATTTAACTGTCACATATAACGTGAATCAGCTCCCGTCTGTCCTCCTGAGAGGGGGACGGGCTGAGACAGCGAGTGGACTCTTACTGGTATCGAATGCTGTTTTGAGGGCCTGGATATCCGTGGCCACCCCTGAGATCCTGTAGATTCCCACTTCGTCGATCCCCCTCTTCTCCACCTCCTCAATGCACTGACGGACGATGTAAGGCACCTTGGAGCGCTCGCGCCTGCAGACGGAAACAGCAGATTACTTCACTGATAATCCCACTACTCTGACAAAAATACATATATGTATATACAAATAATACTTTGTTACAATGCAGTACACTGAAGTACATT
>NW_024694222.1:0-396 GCF_008729295.1 Plectropomus leopardus | reverse complement strand
CTTGTTAGTTTGGGGCACTTGACTGAATACACACACACACACACACAACACACACACACATGCACATACACACACACACACACACGCACAGGTAACACATTAAAACTAAATTCACTTTTTAAAATGCTTCAGTGTCATGTGTCAGTTTATAAATAGACCGGAGTTAAGTTCTGTTAAGTTGTTTTCAGCGTGCTGCAAATTTGACATCAATTGGCTGTGACATATACAAGCCAGTTACAAAATACAAGATTAAAACTAAAGTGCAGAGAAAAACAACAGCAAGAGAAGACAAGAAAATGCTTAACACAACATAAATTCAATATAGTAATTTAGTGTTGCACTCCCATAAGTCAGGCTATAAAAACCCTTGAGCCGACATTCAGGGTTCCCACACAT
>NW_024694221.1:0-304 GCF_008729295.1 Plectropomus leopardus | reverse complement strand
GTTCCAAAATGTCTTATTTTAACTAAAATGTGGATAAATGCACAACTTCTGTTTGGCGAGTAGCTGCTTGTTTTGTTTTTTATAACCAGTTTGAACCAGTTATTTTTCCTGCTACATTATTAATTACTTATTATAACCATCATCATTAATAACAACTTAAATTTGTCAAATTTTTGTGTCACATGTACAATTGTAGTCTTTTTTATGTTCAATCAAAAAATGAAAAATAAAGTTATATATTTTAAAAAAGTTAAATACAATACAATAATCTGCGTCTGTTAAATTTTGTGGTGCGTTTGAAATG
>NW_024694220.1:0-823 GCF_008729295.1 Plectropomus leopardus | reverse complement strand
GCACCTCAGTCTGTAACGGATCAGAAAAATATCTTTGATTTCATTTCCAGCATCGGTATAAATGCGTCAACGGCATTTTATCTGCAGACTTTGTTCCCAATCAAAGGCACAGTGTGAAACCATCCAAATATTGCTACTCAGCCTACGCACCGAATAATCCTATAAATCCAAATGCTTTTGAAACAAGCACAACAGGATGACTCTGCCCATGCCAGGCCCAGTTCAAGGGTTATAGTGAACTAAATACCCATCTGTGTGAATCTGAAATCCTGCAGCTCCAACAAATGGCTTCCATTAGGTGCTCCTGTTAATGATACGACATAATGGATGATAGAAAATAACAAAAAACTGCTGATGATATTCAGCTTTTACAGGGAAGTTTGGTGCACTTACAGTATATATATATATTTATTTTCTTATACTGCTATATACTTCTTATACTTTCTTATTACTTCTATACTGAACTTTCTAGATCTTGGTGCATATATGGTACCCCTAAATAATTAATTACAAACACATTTTACAAGATTTACTTTTGAGATTCCTGAAAAAAAACAGATCTAAAATGTATTATTATTGTTATTATTATTACTATTGGAGATATAAAAGCTAAATAGAAAATCATAATTATCAAGTCGTCATCAGTGCAAATCTCAATGTACGTGTCACCAAAAATCCACCAAAGTCTTTAGCCTTGATTATGGAGAAATTAGAGTTGCAGACTTCCAAAGCACTGCAGCTCTTCTCTCCCCTAAGCAGCAAGAAAAAAAGATGATAAAAGATTGTTTTCCTTTCTTTTTTTTCATTTTAAGAAATTAAATAA
>NW_024694219.1:0-643 GCF_008729295.1 Plectropomus leopardus | reverse complement strand
TATACGTCAGTGCTGCCAGCTCTTGAGAGACTTTATTCATCAACATTTAGTTGTCAGACTCAGTATTGGCAGAGTCCTGTCAAAGTACTCGGATCAGGGCCAAAAGACCCTGCAATAATTCTACAGTTCACCTCCACTTTCTGTCCCGATATGCGTTTGTTTACAACCTGTCTGATCACCTGACTGCTCATTTCCTTGCCCCATCTGACATCTTTATAGAAATTTCGACATGTTCCTAGATTGACTGTTCACCCTTTGAAACCTGGATCAATATTAGCTTTTTGTGCAGCATTCAGGCATCCTTCACAAGCATTAAAACTTTTGAAACTTGAGGAAATTGGTTTAATTTCTTTCAAACTCTGGAGAAACAAGCAATGAGCAACTTGGCAAGAGATAATCTGCAAATTGCAAGAAATGTGAAAAAGGTGACAAAAAATGAACTCAAAATTAATTATAAAGTAGTTTGTTTTTTAAAAGAAAGGAGAGAGAAAACTATTAGAAAAAGTGTTTTCAAAAAGTATCCAGAAAATATTCCAAAAGCTATTTTGAGCTATTTTAAGTTAAAACTATTATAATAATATTTGTAAATTATATCTTTTTCTTTTTTTTCGAGGTCTTTTTCAAATTTTCTAATTTCTGATTT
>NW_024694218.1:0-614 GCF_008729295.1 Plectropomus leopardus | reverse complement strand
AAAAACAGAGCACATTTATATTGTTTGTTCTCACCACTGCGTATGTTGAGGGCATGGTGTTTGTCCAGAGACCACCCTCCCAGATTTGAGGGGACCAGTTCAAATCCCTGCATCAGAGCAGTCCTCCTCTCCCATTGGATAACGCCGGGACATGACTCATACTCGTAACCAACAGACACTGAAAAGCAAACACACAGAGGAGGGCCAAGAGTTATTCACAGTAATAATGATGTGCTGTAGATCTGCTGTGTCTAACACTACAGTCTATGTGGCAAAATGAATGTATGTAGTGGTATTTGTACAGAACTCGACAGCCAGACTTTACATACAGGCACACACATTGCCCATCTCTCTCTCAAAACTATACTGTATTGAGTGGTGAGACAGATGAAAGGCCTGTGGCGAGACCTCATCAGTGTGTGTGTTTGAGAGAGAGATCAGTGAGAAGTGGAGGCGTAATCAGGAGGAGCCCGTCTTCATGAAGGAGCCCTAGAATTAGCTGCTTGGCCTCTTAGTTGTAATGATACGCTGTGCAGCTTCCCACTACAACTAACAACTATCAACAGCTTTTTTTTTTATGGCTTGGCAGGATTAAATATGCTTCGACAGTAATT
>NW_024694217.1:0-1622 GCF_008729295.1 Plectropomus leopardus | reverse complement strand
TTAGGTAAAGTACAATTAAAAGCCAGACTAAAAATGTTCCAATCATCCCATCAATGAGCCTTCATCAGAAATAATTACACATAATTACTCCTCTGTTTCTTCTGTTTTTAATTCCATCTGTCCTCGACCATTGCTTGCTCGCTCCTTTATTTTCTCTCCTTTTCTCTGACACTTATTTTCGCGTTGTCCTGTTTGGTTTCTGCACGCTTCCCTCGCTCCGCATCCACATCATCCCCTCCTCTTCCTTTGTCGTCTTTTGTCACAGTTTCCTTGGCTGCATTGTTTCTCTGCAGCTCCCTCCTTTATCTCGGCTCCTCTCGAAGCTACGAAATCGCTTCGTTTAGACACCCACTTGTGAGGAAAACAGAGAGGAATCGAAGAAGCGAGGGGAGACATTGTTGTTTTAGATGGTTACGGAGGTGCTGGTGGGGGTGGAGGAGTGTTGTGTAACTGGCCTCATTTGAAAGCAGGGTAACCAGGGATCAGTCCTGAGGGCCTGTGTGGGCGGCGGTGAGACGGCGTGTCAGTCAGCGGAGAGAGCGAAAGCCTCAGGAGTTCACTGTGACACATTCAAAGGGATAGTTTGGATCTTTTGAAGTTGTATGAGGTACTTATCCATAGTCAGTCAGTACGCTTACGTGCACAGGCAAATGGACCTACAGTCAAAGCTCAATTAGGCCTTTTAATTGGCCTAGGACTAGGACCAGGATCACCGAGTCCAGTTCAAGTCTAACTGAGGTGTTTCCATGATGGAATAGCCCGACTTGCAATGGTATTATCTGGATTTGTTTGTCCGATTTCGAGAAATTCCGGTTTTTATGATTTTAGTCGGACTAACATGTTAACATGTCGGACTGACACAATATTTCGACTCTCTTTAGCATCATGTAAACGTACTGAGTGTACCGACACAAAGCTAAGCTGCTGTAGCCGGGGAAGCAGCAAAACATATTTTAGCCACCTAATAAAACTGATATCAGTTAACCCTTTTACACCTGAATCGACATCAGCTTCCTTGTGCTGCATTCAGACGCCAACTTGGCAAGAAATATCCTGCAAACTGAAAAAAAAGGTAAAAGTTGTCATGGAAATGATCTTAAAATTAGATTGGGGGTTCTTAGATAGGATCAGAAAACAAGGAAAAATGTTCAGAAAACTAAATTTACAGCTCCTCTATTGTATTTTTTTATTTATTTTTTTTTTGGCACTCTCTTGAGGTAATTTTCTTGTTTGTTTTGGGGTTTTTTTCTCTTTCTTTCTTTCTTTTTTGTGCTAATTTTCAGGTAATTTTCTTGTAACTTTTTCCTAATTTCTTGTTAATTTTTAGGTTATTTTAAAAAATTAAATTTTAATTAAATTTTTAAAAAAATCTGTCCTCTGTCTCTCCCATCTCTAGCAGTTCTTCTTGTGTTGTGAATATTATTTTTAGTCGTCTCCTTTTTCTTTTAATTAAAGAATGAAATTAACAATCATAGTGTCTTCCTCAATGTCTGAATACTGGGGTTCACAGAGGCTGTTATCTCTTTAAAACACTCCCCCTCCCGCTCTTTCTCACTCTCACTCTCTCACACAAACACACACAAACACACACACACACACACACACACACACACA
This sequence comes from Plectropomus leopardus, assembly GCF_008729295.1. Lineage (NCBI taxonomy): Eukaryota > Metazoa > Chordata > Actinopteri > Perciformes > Serranidae > Plectropomus > Plectropomus leopardus. The sequence goes on along the minus strand of NW_024694217.1, from coordinate 8 downwards.
CACACACA
>NW_024694216.1:0-402 GCF_008729295.1 Plectropomus leopardus | reverse complement strand
TATGTAAAGTTGAATTCCTCTCTCCCACAGAAATAAGTGAGTGAGTGGATGCAATGTCAAATTAAAGAGTGTAACCAGCCCTATCTTATTCCAAACTTGTGAAATATTGCCACTTGGTCAGTAATTTTGGCGTCAGACACAGACGCAAACAGGCATCTTTTGCAGCAATGCGATGAACCGCCAGGTGGCTTCAGTTTTTAATGCTGCCATATGCCATCAGTTTGAAACGCTGCCGGTAACAACATAATACAAGGACATGGGAAGTCCTATTAGGGCAGGCGGGAGCGGTGGTGAATTGGGAGCCCGCTGTTCACTTTCTGATTAAATGTTGAGCAAAACTATGATGTTTTTAGTAAACTTAACCACGTGCTTGTGTTGCACAAGGAAATACACATAAATACA
>NW_024694215.1:0-966 GCF_008729295.1 Plectropomus leopardus | reverse complement strand
TAACTGAAGTTTAGTCTATTGTTACACACCACTCAAAATATACAGAAACTGTAAAAACTTGAACATCAAAACCTATATTTTTCATGACATTAACATTTTTCCCAAGTACACATTATGTGATTAAGTGGCTCTTACACTGATAGATGAGAAATACTCACCAACTGTATTGATTGGTTTTCTGTAAGGCATGAGACCAAAGGAGTACTGGAAAACACCACGGGCATGAAACAGAGGCAGGGAGATACCCATGACGCTTTGGAGCCTCTCCTGTGTCCAGCGAAGCCAGGTTCCTCTTTGATTTTCCACTTGATCAAACACTTCATTTTCTCCAAAGGAGAAGACCGGCACCAGATGGGCACTAAAAAAAAGATTTCAGTGAAAATATTGTTTAATTGATTATTATTGTCTGCATTTGAAATCCTCGTGTTTTATGTCTCATCCGAAATTGATCTCATAATGTGCTTTCCCTGGGATATTCCATGAATAAGTCTCTGTTTCAAAAGGCCACAGTCAAGCTCAAATAAACCTAAAATGAATAGATGGACACAATCCTTTTGCAAGCCACGAGACCTTGGAAAATTAGAGGTATTTAACAGAAAACTCCTCTCATTCCCCCGGGGCTCCCTGCTCTTACCCGTGCTCCAGCGCAATTTTGATGAAGCCTTTCTTCTGAGCCAGTAGCACATTGTAGGTACCGGGGTGGGCATCGAGGGCCTCTGGGGCCCCTCCAACTGCAATAACCACAGCGTTACCGCCACCTTTTTTGGAGAGTACGTAGGTGGCGCTCTCTTTGTCGGAAGGAATTAGACCTGTAGTGTTGTAACACAAAATAAATACGTCAGATAAAACCTTTGATGGCATTAAATACAGCATATTTTGGCTGGTTTGTACCTGCACACATGATGTAGTCTCTGAAAAATGGGGCTCTGAACCAAAGGGGCAACATGAGCAGGTAGCTGGTGAGGC
>NW_024694214.1:0-376 GCF_008729295.1 Plectropomus leopardus | reverse complement strand
AGCACATTTCAGAGGGAATTACTTGATACTTACAGTTACACAGTAACAGTAAATAAACTTTACTTGACAATGTTGCAGCTAATCATTGAACTATCCCAGGCTGTGATAATAAAAACAAAAAAAATAATTCAATTTAATTTGTTTGTTTTTTAAAATCTAAAAAAATAGTGGCATCATGATAAAAGACTGTCATTTGAACAATTAAAATTCTGAAAATTAATCACTATTTGATATTTATGATTAGGATTAATGTTGGTTAAAAAATGATCTAAATGAAATGAAATCATATTAATGTATAGATTTTTTTAAAGCTTGATTTCCAAAAGTGCATTTTGTGCATAGAGTGATTTAAGTGTGTGGAATATTAAAGCGGGCC
>NW_024694213.1:0-844 GCF_008729295.1 Plectropomus leopardus | reverse complement strand
TATATGTTTATCAAAACAGTTGAAAATTAATTCTCTGTGGATTGATTAATTGATTGATTAATCAACCAATCATTGCAGCTTTACTTGATTAAACTGTTGGCAATTTAATTAATTAAAAAAATAAAAAATAACGTCAGAAATTCCAGAAATTCTTCTGATTTTTACGCAAAAGTCTTAAACTGTAGTGTAACTAAAGCTGTCAGATAAATGCAGTGAAGTAAAAAGCACTTACCTCTGAAATGTGCAGCATAAAGTAACATGTAAAGAAAAATACTCAAGTAACATACAAATACTTTTAATTCATACTTAGGCAGAGTACTAAGTAAATGTACTTGGTTATAGTGAATTCTATCACTGACTGAGACCAAAAGCATTTAGGGTCAACAAAGTGTTTCGTGATTATCTGCTTTAGTGAGACAGAAACAGTCATCTTAGTTGTAAACCAGACAACCAGTCTGCTCTCATGTACAAAAGCTCTTTCACTCATTCACTAAAACCCTGAACTTATCGAGACATTACCCGCAGGAGCTGCGTGTGAGAGCGCACGAGTCCGAGTCACTCGGATCGGACATTAAACAGACTTCATCCTGCCGGCTCCCAGTACAAAGTCTGTGTAATTGAGCCCATGTGTGAACAGAGCAGGTCACTGCCGGGACAACTCACAGCGAGCGGGCAGGCACGGCGATGACATTTCTGTGATGCAACGAGAACGAAACCGGAAGAATACAAACATCTGACGGGTGAAGAAGCTGCAGACAAAAATGTCTAACTGGAGAGACAGAGAATTTTATGTTGGTAAAACTTCTGTTGGTAAAAGCAGTTGCCGAAATCGTCAGACAAATCC
>NW_024694212.1:0-625 GCF_008729295.1 Plectropomus leopardus | reverse complement strand
GTGTCTCAAAACTCTCTTCTCAGCTGACCTCTTATAACCAAAGTGAACTTTGATATTGTTTTGACAGTTGGACTTTGAGATGCTGGGCCCGTCACCTGAGCTGGATAAACACTGTGTGTCACTGGCCGAAAACTGCTAACCTGCCAAAAGAGCTTCAGGAATGAGGAAGTAAGTTCTTGTTTTGCCGTTGACACCCACGTTTTTAACGGGTTTCAGAGGCCAAAGGGTCACGAAACCCAGTAAAACACATAAATGGTTATCAGTTAAGTCGAGGGCAACAACAGATCTGCGGTCATGTGGTTCCATGTGGTTTTCCATCATTCATCATTCATCAGGATCTTAGTTGTCGTGTCATTTTGTTTGAATGACTGGGTTTAATCAATCGATAAGTGATGGATCAGAGTTTATAATGGCACTAAACAAGCATCATTGTTGTGTCAGTTGCTCCTCGTGAACACTGAATGAAATTAAACAAAGACTGCACACACAGTGCAGATAAGAATGATGTCATCTCTTTAATAGGCATTTATTACACTAATTTAAGCCGTATGTGAATATTGACTCTTGGACTCTTTACAACTGTCACAAACGCCGGAAATTAAATTAGCCTAGCTTTCGCTCTGGT
>NW_024694211.1:0-849 GCF_008729295.1 Plectropomus leopardus | reverse complement strand
ACACCTGACTAGAGAATTGATGGTTACTAGCGGTGTTTTCCAAACCCAAATAAAAAACACATGAAATGCAGGCTAGCATCTGGCTCACTAAAATATTTTATCCTTTAAATTTTTTTTTTTTTTAAATTCTAGATTTGGCAACATATACATTTTGCGGTGATCATTAATGAACCATGTCAACCTCAGTTCCATGCAGCTACTGTTCTCAGTTAATTTGCATAGGGTATGAAAAGACTTTTGAAACTTGTTCATCATTTTGCATATTACACCACAGTGACTATCAAGTCCACGGTGATTTTAGTCAATAATACATTATAGTTGTGTGGTTATGCAGATTTCTTAAATGCACAACAATAGCTTTACTCAACAAAGCAATTAAAATTGCTATAATTAAGACATGAAAAAGATATTAAAATTGAGAAAAAAACACAAAACAATATACATATACATAGCAGAATAAACAGGATAAAAGAATCAGTGCAGTTGCAGTGCAAAAGAAAATTAATTCAATACAAGGAAGGTGCAAACATACATATTTTAAAGAGCATATAGTTTGATTCATTTATGTGGTGCATACAATCTAACTGGACTGTAAGCACATCTGTCCCAGACAACCTGAGGTCTCAATGGTTCACAACACAATCAGATATGTAGACCATTCATTGGTCGACAAACAAACAGGAAGTCAGTGCAATTAGCTGAGAAGTTGAGTGATGCTCCACTTTCTGAGTGTTGGTGAGGAGGTTAGCTGTAGTGACTTTCTAGAAAGACTCACTCACACCTACCCACCCACACACACGCATGCACGCATGCACGCATGCACACACACTCACACACTCACACTTATAT
>NW_024694210.1:0-420 GCF_008729295.1 Plectropomus leopardus | reverse complement strand
TGTAGGCTATTTATTATATATTTCCCCTTTTTTATTTATTTTTTAAATATGAAAATAAAAAATGACCTGAAAAACATAAAAAAAATAAAATAATTTGTTTTAATTAACTTTTTATCAATAACCCCTTCTCTTTGAAAACTAATTTTCATTTTCTTGTCACCTTTTCATAACTTCTGGCAAGTTGTAGGACATTTCTTGCGAAGTTGCTCATTTCCTTTTAGCCAATGTTTTCAAATGGAAAAAAAAAAGTGACGTTTTCGTTTGCTCAAGGGGCAAAAAAAACTACAATTACCAGAACACTACGCTCCCGCTGCCTTCAGTTCCGGTCCGCAGAAAACAACATGGCGGTGGGCAGGTGACAAACGATCAAGAGTGAAAAGGTAAGCTCAAATATGTTTCTTGAAACATTTTAGTCAATAA
>NW_024694209.1:0-625 GCF_008729295.1 Plectropomus leopardus | reverse complement strand
AGAGAGAGAGAGAGCTGTGTTAAAGCCTAAATAATGTTAAAGAATAAAACATTTAGAAAATGAATGGCCTGTCTTTGTACATATCACTCTGCCATTACACATTCCTTTAGCATGGGTGGAGAGGAAATTAGGATTATTTTACAGTTTAGAGACTTCAACCTTCAGGTGTGGTAAACAACTGTTGGACAACTGAACTTATCCTGTTTCCGAAATGCTGCTTTTTTGCAGGACCTCTTACTAGAGATTCATATCTTAACCTACGCTCAAAAGCAACAGTAGGCGCAGGAGTGTGTGGGTTAGGTAGAGGTCTGATTCCTCTGTAGCAGCACACTAAAGGTTGCAAAGATATGTGTGCAGCATGATCCCTCATAGACTGGTTTCTTATCACTGCTGGTGTTCTGCTCTCTCTGCTGGTCCGACATCTCATTCGTCCAGCAAATTAGATGTAAAAATGAGAAATTATTGTGCCTGCAGGGACTGTGGTCCCTCTCTACAATGCATTCTGCAACAATATAAAGGGCACAAGACAAGAAGAGGGTGAATTGCATCACCTCTCATGCAGGTGAGGTGAGGTGGTAAATTCCTCAAGTCTCCATAAAACCGTGCCCTGCTGCTGAAAAACAGC
>NW_024694208.1:0-818 GCF_008729295.1 Plectropomus leopardus | reverse complement strand
TAGTTAGTAAAATTATTAGTAAAATACGGCAATTGCATAAATGTCGTGAGGTAAAAAAGTACAATATTTCTCTCTGAAATGGGTAAAAGTATAAAGATGCATGAAAACACAAGTACTTAAATGGAAATACAGTATTTGAGTGAATGCACTCTGTTAAATTGCACCACTGATACTCAGCAGGTGAATGCACTTGCTGTTGTGTATCTGCGTCAGTGATTAGTTTTTCCTGTGTTCGGGTTTCGGGGTTCAGCAGTGCAGAGCTGTACACTCCTCCAGCAGACCCCCTCCCTGCTGCTCAAAAGCTCTCCAAACAGCTCGGCGGGGGCTGGAAAACAGTATTTGCACGGCGAGGCGGTGAAAATGAATTCAAGGCCAGGTGTAAAATCAGAGGGAGTTTCCGGCAGTCGTGCTAATGAGCAGCTGAACGATTCCCCGACTAGAGTTCCACGCATCATTCCTCGCTCTTAAACACGTAACTTCGTTTGCCTTCTTGACCCCGAGAACGCACCCCGAGGATCCGGCCTCTGTGTGGGCCCCACAGTTAAGACGGAATGAGATATTTTGGGCGGAAATGCAGAAATAGATTATAAACTAAAATCCGAAGCCACTTTTTCTTTTTAACCAAAATTTCATAGAGATGCATGAAAACGCTCCAGACCAGAGATACTCAACCTGCTTTGCTTGGGGGCCACTTCTACAAAATGACAGGAGGCCAGGGGCCAGTTGCAGCTGCCCCATACATGTTTCTAGGATTCTAGGACATTTCTAATGAAGGACATTTCTAGGATTTAATTATGTTTCTAGGATTTTGGGACATT
>NW_024694207.1:0-233 GCF_008729295.1 Plectropomus leopardus | reverse complement strand
GTGGACTCTGAGGAGGACTCTGGGGTGGACTGAGGAGGACTCTGAGGTGGACTCTGAGGAGGACTCTGGGGTGGACTGAGGTGGACTCTGAGGAGGACTCTGGGGTGGACTGAGGAGGACTCTGAGGTGGACTCTGAGGAGGACTCTGGGGTGGACTGAGGAGGACTCTGAGGAGGACTCTGAGGTGGACTCTGAGGAGGACTCTGGGGTGGCGGTGTACCTGTATGGTCATG
>NW_024694206.1:0-2095 GCF_008729295.1 Plectropomus leopardus | reverse complement strand
ATGCATTATTATGGTGTTTTTGGCCGTTTTTGCAATTTTCTATGCTACGGCGCGTTTTGGCACGTGATTTAATGTGGTTTAAAACTATTTTCAACTGTTTTTGGGACATGTCTTTTTTGACATTTTTGCCATACTATAGCCTTGCTTTTTGGGTCATTTTTTTGACATGCCAAATTATGGTGTTTTTAACCGTTTTTGCAACTTTCTATGATATGGGGCGTTTCAGCACGCTATTTAACACAGTTTTAATCAGTTTTTAGATGTTTTTGGAACATGTCATTTTTGACATTTTTGCCATACTATAGCCTTGCTTTTTGGGTCATTTTTTCGACATGCCAAATTATGGTGTTTTTTACCGTTTTTCCAACTGTCTATGATATGGCACGTTTCGGCACGCTATTTACCACAGTTTTAATCTGTTTTTAGATGTTTTTTGGGACATGTAATTTTTTGAAATTTTTGCCATACTATAGCCTTGCTTTTTGGGTCCTTTTTTCGACATGCCATATTATTATGCCTGAATTATGCAGTTTTGGGTTTTTTTCAACATGTTTAACATGTTTAATTATGGCATTTTTGCCAATTTTGCCACTCTGTATACTCTAAAAGTTATATGTTGTTGTCAGGCATTTTTTGGACATGCTAAAATATGACATTATTGGCCTTTTTTTCCCATTTTGTATAATATGACACGTCTTGACAAGCGATGTTTTTATCTGTTTTTTGGGCATTTCAAAATTTAATGTTTTTCCACATACTATGCTAGTTGTTTTTTTACCTTTTGTTTGACATGCTATTTTATGATGTTTTGGGCTATGTTTTGAACATGTTATGCTATGATGTATCTCGACAAGGTATAATACGTTGTTTTGAGATGTTTTTTCTACATGTTAATGTAATGGAAATTGTCTTATTAGGAGTTTGTCCTTATTTTAAAGCTGTATTCAACAGTTAGGTACTTTTCTACAGTTTTAACAACATGCTACCCAACTGTCTACATTCACATATGTCCATGCAGCTGTGGGCAGAGGGGGACAATGTCGTTTACTTTGGATGAAACAGATCGATGCCTACATGATCACCCACCACCGTTGTATGCTTGGTCAATGAACAGAAGAGCCTGCTCTACGCTGGAGGTTTTCGCACTTCGGAGCCGGCCCTTGGTGTGTGAACCTTGTCCCTACTGAGCTGAATGGCATTTCTCTGTTTGATTTATCATCTTTAATAAATATTTAAACTTGAAACTTGGTTGTATTCTGAGTATTTTTTATTCTCTCAACAAGGGGATTGCATAACAAAACTCCACCACAGCCAAAATTCTTAGTGTTTCAGTATTCTATACGATTTCGGCACGCTATTTAATGTGGTTTAAAGCTATTTTCAACTGTTTTTGGGACATGTCATTTTTGACATTTTTGCCATACTATAGCCTTGCTTTCTGGGTCATTTTTTCGACATGCCAAATTATGGTGTTTTTAACCGTTTTTGCAACTTTCTATGCTACAGCACTTTTTGGCACGCGATTTAATGTGGTTTAGAACTATTTTCAGCTGTTTTTGGGACATGTCATGTTTTACATTTTTGCCATACTATAGCCTTGCTTTCTGGGTCATTTTTTAGACATGCAAAATTATGGTGTTTTTAACCGTTATTGCAACTTTCTATGCTATGGTGCGTTTCGGCACGCTATTTAACACAGTTTTAATCAGTTTTTAGATGTTTTTGGGACATGTCATTTTTGACATTTTTGCCATACTATAGCCTTGCTTCATTGATCATTTTTTTCAACATGCCAAATTATGATGTTTTTGACCGTTTTTGCAACTTTCTATGCTACGGCGTGTTCAGGCACGCAATTTCATGTGGTTTAAAAACTATTTTCAACTGTTTTTGGGACATGTCTTTTTTGACATTTTTGCCATACTATAGCCTTGCTTTTTCTGTCATTTTTTCGACATGCCAAATTATGGTGTTTTTAACTGTTTTTGCAACTTTCTATGCTATGGCGTATCTCGGTACACTATTTAATGAGATTTAAAGCTATTTTCAGCTGTTTTTGGGACATGTCATTTTTTGACATTTTTGCCATACTATA
>NW_024694205.1:0-983 GCF_008729295.1 Plectropomus leopardus | reverse complement strand
TTTGTTTTAGTATAGAACTTTGCTCTAATTTTGAATAACTATGGGACTGGACATTTGGATCCAAAAAAGGGAGCAATTGACAGATTTGTCTCAAAGTGAATACTTAGCAAATGAGTCACACTGGCAGCAGAAAAAACTGCTAGGCTTTGGACCTGTTGAAATACGTAGCACAGTGCTGGCAGCATGTAGCTATTTTCTTCAGAAGTACATGAATAGAGTCTAAACAAACAGTTTCTGAAATGGTATCAAACACCCTGCGAGCGAGCACATTCATTTCACTCCGCCTGAGGTTTGCACAGGGACCATTTCTTTTTGATGGTGTGTACATTTGTGTTTGTGTGTTTGCACAGCTAAATGTGCACATCTGTGTGCTACGTGGTTAATGCACTTGACTTGAGCCTGACCACAAATCAAGGTGATGGCTGGTGAGTACCACATAAGAGAACAGAAATGAAGCAGATAAGTGTCGAGATCAAACAGACCTTCCCCAGTCGAAAGCTCCCCTAGAGGGGCTGGAGGGCTGCAAAGCACGGCTCAGTGTACGTCTCATTTAGTGGAGGCAGCGCCACAACCGCTAACGAGGTGATAACACGGACAGACGATAAGTTATTAGGAGAGAAAAAAAAGATCAGTTATGTCACTTTTCTTTGCTTTCTCTGTGTGTTAGTGTATGTGCCGCTGTTTTAATGGCATCTTTCATGATAAATTCTCAGTGTGAAAATAGAAAAAATGATTTCAGTACTTCAATGACTACATTATATGCTAGTCTGAAATGAGATCAGAGCTGAAGTGGTCCAACCACAGCAGACAATGGTGCTCTGAGGATAGATGAGGAACGGCATTGATGAGAGCTTTCTGTCATTGAGCTGGCTGCCAGCCAGAACCTAATGTGGACTGTGGAGTGTTAGAGTTTGACAAGACTGAACGCTGTTTGTCTGACAGCCAGATTACTGCTCCGTATCTGAGACCAGATCATAACCAGA
>NW_024694203.1:0-735 GCF_008729295.1 Plectropomus leopardus | reverse complement strand
TTTCAAGTTTTTCCAAGTTTTTTTTGTTTTCCAAGTTGCTTGTTTTTCATTTCTGAAAGACATCAAACCAATTTGCTCAATGTTTCAAAGGCATCTGAACGCAGCACAAATAAACGGATGTCGATCCAGGTCTGAAAGGGTTAAACATACAGTATCTGCAGCCTATACTTATATATGCTATATCCCCTGCAGCACTGTGAAGTGACACGTTATCACCACAGGGGGGCAGCACCAGCACAGACTGTATACAGACTCGCTGCATGTCACAGAGGACCTGCCAATCTGGTTCATCTCACTGAGCGTCTCTGCCAGAGACCTGTCACTGTGTGTCCAAACAAACATTCATGTCACAACAGTTTGAATCTCACCTGACTGACTTTAATGTTGATCTTATAATTTCAACTTCAATATTTGGATTAGATTTCAGTTTGTGTGGGCACACAGAAAGACCTGAAGGCTTTCAGTTTCTCTGCCAGCTGCTGTAATGTTTTTATGAAAACACACAATTAATCATGATGTTTATGAGTTTGTTTGTTTGTTTGTTTTTACACCTATCTATAAAACTGTTTGGACCACCAATGAGCAACTTGGCAAGAAATGGTGCATAAATTGCAATAAATTAGGAAAGCATGACAAGAAAATGACCTGAAATTTATTTTTTTTAAAAAAAGGGGGAATGGGGGTGGTGGTATCATTTTTTTGCCCAAAAAAACTAGAAAAAAAGTCCAGAAACCT
>NW_024694202.1:0-369 GCF_008729295.1 Plectropomus leopardus | reverse complement strand
TGTTTCTTTCCACAAATTTTAGTGTAATTTGTTCTTTTAAAAACTTTCGTCCTTTCACAAATTTCCCTGTAGTATTATTATTATTATTATTTTTATTTTTTACTTTTTGTCCCACTTTTTCTTTTGATACATTTTCAGGTAATTTTTTTTTTAACTTTAATTAAATTCTTGCTAATTTTTGGGTAATTTGTTCTTTCGTTGTTCATTGCCTTTTTTCACAATAAGTGCCAACATCTTTCCAAAGTTCAAAGAAACTAACTGAGCAGACCATATGTGTAAAATCTTATACGGAAATAAAGTTAGCTTGGAAGCTTGCACACCTCGCTGACTGGGTTACAGTTGTGGAAACAGGTTCTGGTTCCAGCTTCT
>NW_024694201.1:0-975 GCF_008729295.1 Plectropomus leopardus | reverse complement strand
TTTTATCTTTTTATTTTTAAGTCATGTAAAGCCAAAATCCACAGCAGAGGTGTGATAATGGAGTGAAAACACCTGTCAGGTGCAAATAAAAGTTGTTTTTCTCAGACTGAGTTCAGACACAACGTGAAGCGAGCGTCAGTCGTTTACGTTTCTGCTTCACTTCCTGTCTGAACTCGTCACGAAATGTCTCAAGGTTCAGTACTTTTGTTGAAATGAAACGCAGATGGTTTAACTGCCCCGTGATGTCATAGATCGTGATGTCATAGATTATGATGTCATATAATGATTTCGGCTGTTTGTTTATCACTCATGTTGTGCTGTCGATGATGTCATCGGAGCTGCGGGGGAGCGTAAACACTTCATTTGATTTTACCTGCTCACCTCATCTCACCACACCTCATCTCACCTCACCTGAGTGTCTGTCGTGGTCACCTGACCTCACCTGACCTCACCTGCATCCCTCCTCACCTTCACGCACTAACTCATACACTCAGTGATGTCATCGTAGTGTCATCGTAGTGTCATCGTAGACTGTAATGACATCATTACCCGTGGGAGGCGGAGCCCTGACTCACCTGTCCAATGGTTGTGGTTCTCAGAGCCCAAAGGAGGCGGAGCAGCAACAGGGGGAGCCAATGGCAGCGCAGCAGGAAGTCCGTCAGGTTCTGTTCCACCAATAGGAGGCCTGTTCACGGGCGGAGTCCCCAAACTGAGACCAGTCGGAGGTGAAAAACACTATTATTTACTATTTTTAACCTTTTCTCTTATATATGTAATATAACGTGTCCTCTGCTATTATCTTATTGTTGAAATAACTATAATTATAAAATATATCTAATTATTCTAATTTTTCTTCTAGTTCTTCTATAGAATAAAGGATATTTTATGATTTCTGGGTTTATTTTCAAATGTCTTTTTAATTTGCTCTTTATATTTTTTTTGCATTTTTGAAGTATATTTTTTTTAACCTTCGTT
>NW_024694200.1:0-488 GCF_008729295.1 Plectropomus leopardus | reverse complement strand
ATTAGCCAAACAAGTGATATATCAGCATATTGGATATTGGCAAAAAAAAATCCAGTATAGAACAGCCTAAGTCTGAATTTTGTTTTGCTAGTGGACCATAGAGGGTCAATAAGGCCACTTTGTTAAAAAAAAAAATCATGCCTGTTGTCAGGGTGCTGCAGAAATAATATGACAGACCCTCTCCTCTTATTTTGTCTTGACATAGGTCATTTCCCTCACAGCTTCAGGTTAGGGAGGACCACTTCATCACTGCTTGCATCTACCTCGGACAGCTCCATTCGCAGCAGTGGAGGAACACCAAGACTCAGGAGGACCCCTGGGTCTGCTGGGGCCGCTGGCACACACCCAAAACGGACCCCACTGAGTGATTCCACTGGTACTCCCTGAATAAGCGGCTCTCAACTGGTCTTATCACGCAGTCAAGATTTCTAAGTCATTGGTTCAAGGTCCACACATTATATAGGACTGCATATTCAATTTTATTTCAC
>NW_024694199.1:0-966 GCF_008729295.1 Plectropomus leopardus | reverse complement strand
CAGTACATATATTTATATACACATACGTGTACACACACAACTCAAGGCAACACAAAAAAGAAAAAAATAACAAAATAAATAATAAACAGTAAACACCTGGTGACAGTCAAACATCCTTTTATTTCATCGGTATGTTTCGTGAAAATCATTTCTTTATGCCTCTACTTAAACTGATTTATGTTTGCTCATTCCTGGATCTCTGCATTCAAACTGTGTATAATTTAACTATAATTTAACTTGTTCTTTGCACGCTTTGAGTTTTTGAATTAAATACTCCCCTTAAAAACACTATCAGCTCCAAATATATGCTTTTTTGTGCATGAAATAATATCATTTGAGTTCCTCATCGTGTGCTGTGTTTGCCCAGAAAACCCTCCTGAAGCTCCCGATGCTGTGAGCGCAGAAGAGGCGCTGAAGTACCTCCTCTTCCTCGTCAACGTCAACGACCTGTACGAACACTCGCTGGGAACGTACGACTTTGATCTGGTGCTGATGGTGGCCGAGAAATCCCAGAAGGTAAAAGACAACAGAGGAGGAGGAAACGTCCTCATTATTTTATTTTACTTGACTTTTTAAAGTCAGAAAGATCTCTGCAGCGGAAATAAAATTAATGGAAATCTAAAGTAGCATGACGATGTAGTTATTAAAGTTATTAAAGGGTGACTTAGAGTATATCTCAACTCCATTTTCCCCTCTTTTATGTCTTGACTGGAAACAGCAAATATTAAAATTGGTCCACATGCACTAAAAGATCTTGTTTTTGCCACTGACAGGCTCAGGATTAACCATTCATTATGTTTTATATTCGTTATGTAACCAAGCTGTGATTTTTGGATGAATTTGTAAGTTGTTTTTTCCCTGCAGGACCCAAAAGAGTACCTTCCCTTCCTGAACATGCTGAAGAGCCTGGAGCCAAACTACCAGCGCTACACCATCGACAAACACCTGAAGCGCTACAGGAAGGCG
>NW_024694198.1:0-284 GCF_008729295.1 Plectropomus leopardus | reverse complement strand
ACAGAGGACTTTTATTTTGACAAAATTTAACACACTATGCATTTATGCAGAAAAGGCACAAATTGGTAAAAAAAAAAAAACAAAAAAAAAACACCAGAATGCAGGAAATGAATGATCAATGCTCAAACCCCCAGTTTCATATTTGCCGCCCCCGGTGATGAAACAAAACCTATGCCCTTGCTGACTAACACATTGTTTTTTTATGTTTTCACTGAATGACTGATGGCAACAAATCAGAAAATTCCCAGCTTTATCCCTGTAAAGTTTGTAAGGCAAACAATGTT
>NW_024694197.1:0-949 GCF_008729295.1 Plectropomus leopardus | reverse complement strand
TACAATATAATTTGTTCTTCAGACAGAACCAGGCTCGTTTATGCTAAGCTAAGCTAACATGCTCCTGCACAAAGCTTCATATTTACCATAAAAAGATAAAAGTGGTATCAATATTTTTATCCAACTCTCGGCAAGGAGGCAAATTTCCCCAAATGTCAAACTTTTTCTTAAACTTCTGTGAAAGAAAAAAACGTTAAAAAAAAAACAAAGCCAAAGGAAAGTTTGGTAAGAGCCATAAAGATAATTTGAGATTTGCCCAAACAGCTTGGTGCAGAGACGGGAACACGCCGGGGGACAACCAAACCAGATGTTTGGTGAAACAAACCGAAGCACAGAAAAAGGAAATGTCCCGCTGGCGAAAAAAGCCCACACACTCTTTAAAGCTCCTGGCAGTGAGGAAAACCAGGTGGGTTTACATTTCAGGAGCTCGTATCAAAGAAGACGCTCAAACTGCGGCAGGAAATGCAAATACTGTGGGCCAACATTTGCAACCAAACTATCCCAAACAGAACCGAGCGGCCGGTTTGATCCGGAGCCATAAAAATATGGAGGAGGAAACACATAATTTGTGTTGTAGAGCAGCTGGTACGAATCCCGAAATACACCAAAGAGCGAGGAGATAGTTTGGACAGACACTGGTACGAACCAAGAGAGGAGGAAACATAAATCAGCTTTTTAAACAGAAAAAAGCAAACAAAATGATGGAGGTTTTTATTTTTTAGATGCTGATTTACACCCCCGTCTGTTTTATTAAATTTGATTAACGGTGCGGCCGACCGCTCGTATTCCCAGAGCAGACATTTCACTTGTTCCACACATTTTGGAGGTTTGGCCACCCTGACAGCTCAGGCTCAAAATATTATGGTACTGAAGCAACACTAGTGTGTAAAAGAATATAAAAGGGAATAAAAATGACACATAAAAGAATATTTATGCACAAAGTAAATGC
>NW_024694196.1:0-320 GCF_008729295.1 Plectropomus leopardus | reverse complement strand
CAAATTCATTGTTTTTTTTGGGTTTTTTTTTAAATGTATTTTTAATATAATCTATCACATTTCTTGCTAAGTTTCTCATAGCCTTTTCCCCATATTTTGTAAAGAAATCGTAACAATTTGCCCAATTCTGTCCAGAGGTTGAGATACTTATAAAAAGGCATCTGAATGCAGCACAAGAAAAGTGATGTCCATCCAGGTTTCAAAGGGCTAATCAATCAATTTATGAATTTGTCATGTGAAATCTTTAATATATTCCTATAAGGTACAATTGGGAAAAAAAAAAGTTGTCCCATCAGCTCTCTAAACCTGTGCATTGCAGG
>NW_024694195.1:0-1061 GCF_008729295.1 Plectropomus leopardus | reverse complement strand
AATGCTGGCTTAATGCTGGCTTAATGCTGGTTTAATGCTGGCTTAATGCTGGCTTAATGCTGGCTGAATGGTGGCAGAACCTTCTGACAGCCTGAGGCACATTTTGACTAAGTGAAACTAATTGTTTTGAGTTTTTCTGAAGATGAATTCTGCTCTAAACAAAAATGTGAATTGTCTCTTTTTCATAAATTTTGGGTTCACAGGAGTTAAAAATTAGATAAGAAATAAATGTCCACTTCAGAAACCTTAACCAACGTTTCTTTTCTGGATCAGCCTGAAAACTTTGAGATCCGACATTGCAGAGAGAGCGGGTGGGTGTGTTTAAAGAACATCATATCATATCATCATATATATCATATATATCATATAGTTTTTCAAAATAATAGATTAAACACGCTACACAGTATAGTTTGATGTGTAATCAAAAAATGTCTGAAAACATTATATTATATCTTGTAGAGACGGGTGAAATTATAAAAAGTGCTAATAAAAGCAAAAAAAGGCCAAAAACCTAATAACATAAAAAAATGGTGTATGGTGACAAATGTCAATTTTGACCCGTCAAAAAAATGGCTGAAAACGTTTGAAAACCACCTAAAATGACGTTCCAAGACATGCTATAGCATATAAAATTGAAAAAATGGCCAATAATACTACACAATGGCATGTCCAAATAAATGACCCAAAATGCAAGGCGAGAGTAAGGCAAAAATTTCAAAATTTGACCCCTCCCAAAAACAGCTGAAAACAATTAAAAATCACCTAAAATAGCATGCCGAAGCATGCCATAGCAAAGAAATTTGCAAAAACAGCATAATATAGCATGTCCAAAAAATGACCCAAAAAGCAAGGCAAAAGTGAGGCAAAAATGTTGAAATTTGACCCCTCCCAAAAACAGCTGAAAACAGTTGAAAACCACCTAAAATAGCATGCTGAAGCATGTCATAGCAAAGAAAGTTGCAAAACCAGCTAAAAACAGCATAATATAGCAAATCGACAAACAAGACTCAAAAAGCAAGGCTATAGTAAGGCAAAAATGTCAAAATTTGACCCCTCCCAAA
>NW_024694194.1:0-395 GCF_008729295.1 Plectropomus leopardus | reverse complement strand
CTTTATTATATACTTATAATATTTTTACAGAATTATTATTTAATTAATCAGCATAATTTTGATTTTCAAGCACCTTTTTTTCCAGGTCATTTCCTTGTCTGTTTTTTTCTTTCTTTGTTACAATTTGGTTTGTTGTTAGGTTTAGTTATTTATTTATTGGCTAATTTCAAGGTATATTTCTTGTACCAGTTTTTTTTTTTGTAACATTTGGGGTCATTTTTTCCTAAATTGCTAATTGCCTCCTTCCCATGCTCTTGAAAGAAATCAAGCCAATTTGCTCAAGTTTCAAAGGGTTTCAGGTTTTTTTTTGCAAACTTTACCGATCCCATCGTTACATATTACAGATATTTTTTATACTGCTAAGTCAGACTGAAAATATACTAACTGGCTAGCTT
>NW_024694193.1:0-687 GCF_008729295.1 Plectropomus leopardus | reverse complement strand
TAAAAACATTTTAGGAGGTGCTGCAGCTCCTCAGCACTCCTCCTGCATGTCCAGTTTGTGCAAAAACAGATATGAAACTCTGCACCGTCACTAAAAATCAGACGTCAAAGAAACCAGCAGACAGCAGAGAATGACCCAAAATGATCTAAACTAATCTAAAACGAGCCAAAATGATCCAAAGCTCACAGCACGCACAGAATCTGCAGCCAGCGCTCAATGAGAAAAACACAGATCCACAATCAATAAATGATCAGATCCAAACTTTTAAGCAGCAGCACTGAACTGATCCTCAGCATCCAACAGACAGCAAACACCAAAACAAACCCCAACTAACCGACAGACGCCTCGTGCGTCAACAAACAAACAAGCAAACAAGCAAACAAACAAACAAGCGATCCTCCGGAAGCAGCGGGCTTACCTGCAGAGTCCAGCCGGCGAGCTGCAGCCTGCTCCGGGGAGAGGAGGACCGAGGAGCCGGTGTTAGAGGTGGAGGATAAATCTGCAGGATAATCCAGAAAAAAACACGAAAAACTCGGATTAACGGACTTTCACTGGCTTTTTGCCAAACCGACTGACACACAGGTAAACGGCAGGTAAGCAGATACGCGCCATTTTGATTTGTGTAGACGTCACACGCATTCTTTCAGCTGATTGGTCCACGTGACGGAGGAACGTGCCTTTTTTTTT
>NW_024694192.1:0-408 GCF_008729295.1 Plectropomus leopardus | reverse complement strand
TTCAAGGGATGTGCTTCACAATAAAAATGCCCCACAAAAATGAGAGAATCTGTATAAAATAAAAAATTGAAAATGTACATAAATTAAAAGCCAGACTAAATAATTAGGTTTCAGCTGCCATTTAAAAATGAGCACAGAGCTTGCATCTCTTATAGCTTTTCCACAGTTTTGTAAGTATAGTTAACAAAAGCATTTGACATTTCTTGTGTGTATTTAAAAACTTGGCAGCAGAAGATCTGAGCACTCATTAAGGATTATTGGACAACAGAGAGTCTGCAATGTAGGCCGGTCCCAAACTATTAAGATCTTTAAAAACAAGTAAAACAACCTTAAAATCTAATCTAATAGTATCTGATAGTATGTTACAATAATAATCATGTGCATAATAATAGTGAAAGTATGACTAAT
>NW_024694191.1:0-437 GCF_008729295.1 Plectropomus leopardus | reverse complement strand
TCCTCACGGTTAGTTCACACCATAACTACGTCCAGTACTATGTGAGGGTAAAGCACCCCTAATTTTTGCAGTGAATATATTGTTTTCATACAGCAGATCTCAATTTAAGTGTCAGGGTTATGAAATATAAATCTGACAGGTCGTAAGATGATGAACAAGATGGGAAAGAAGACTTAATAAATGATACATTTACAAATTTTGACACAGTGGAGGTTCTGGATGAAAATTGTCCCTAGATAATAAATAAAATTATTTTGTTGAAAATATTGAATTTGGAAGCTTAATCAAGAACTAATTTTAATCTAACTTTACTCTAAAAAAAAAATAAATAAATAAAAAAAACTTGCAACAAATTGTTACAAAGTAGCACAACACAACATGAGAAAATGCTATAGTGAGGGATGGAGCTATATAAAACTAAAAATGCTTTATCTGTC
>NW_024694190.1:0-576 GCF_008729295.1 Plectropomus leopardus | reverse complement strand
TAGCATCAGCACCTCCTGCTAGCATCAGCACCTCCTGTTAGCATCAGAACCTCCTGTTAGCATCAGCACCTCCTGTCCCCTGGTCTCAAAGTCAGAAGTCTGGTTGGATGTCTGAAATCAGGTTTATGGTTCACGCGAGCTGCAGAGACGTTCACGTTTTGTTCTCTGAAAATCTGTCGGTAAATCCCTCACGGTGACCTAACAACAGCTGAAGGAGCGTCATCACGGCGAACGCGTCTCTACAGCCTCGCTGTGGTGGAGACGCGACCGTTCATTTATAGTCTGTTAGCTTGTTATTTTAAGCGATTGTTTTGAGGCTTCACAAATCACAAAGTGGTGTTAATTTCTGATGGTTATGTTGCTAAATTAAAAGTAATATAAACGGTTGTTTACCTCAGAGATGGTTTTCTGCAGTGATCCAAAGACGGACGGAAAAAAACGCAGAGGCTTCTTGACGAGGGAACCAGGGCGACGTTAGCTTCCGGGTCGGCCTACACAAAAATGTCATCCATGCAGAACTCGACTGGACTCGGACTTCAACCGTTGATTTCAGTCGGAAATTGCCAATTAGCTAAC
>NW_024694189.1:0-426 GCF_008729295.1 Plectropomus leopardus | reverse complement strand
GGGGTAGGAGGAGAGTAATGTCTTATTATACTTGGCATTATGTGCACAGTGACCAGCTCAAATAAACTGGCTTGACCCTCATGTGGCAAATGTCCTTCGAGTGAACTATTGCTTTTATGCAGAAGCGGTAGGGTAATTCAAACAGCCAAATGCCAAACTGCTGTGGCACGACAGCAAAGAACAAACTGTTTAATTCACATTTGGACCAAAGTTAAACAAGATTCAAACTTCAGAGTGACTTCCTCATTACTGGCCGTACAGTACAGCTTTGCCTGGTGTGTGATCACACAGTTTTCTTGTAGGTCACTTAAGGCTTTGTTTGGCTTATACAGCTCATACCTTAACTCCCCCTAGCACCAGTATTTGCTATGATTTTTATGCACCTACTGTTGTAGGAATTTGCCCAAGAAGTGCCAGATGATATAT
>NW_024694188.1:0-976 GCF_008729295.1 Plectropomus leopardus | reverse complement strand
AATTAAAAAATGCTTAAATGGAAGAAAAAAGAAAAAAAAGGAATCACGAATATCTCTTCCAACCAAAGAAGAAGAAGAAAAATCACCAAAATATTTCCATCACAATCTCGCTGCTTTGGAAGTCATGTTTGCTAAATTTCAGCAGTAAATAACAACAAAGTGCAGCCATTGTATGTAAGCAGAAGTCCGTCCTCAGTGCTTTACAAAGTTATCTGACACGTCGCCCCCTTTATGCCCCGCCCCCCTCGGTAAATAACCAACAGTCCCTAACTCAGAGTTAAATGTTCAGTTGTAATTATTTTATCGTATTTCAGCTCTTACCTTGTTTGCGTGACCAAGTTCAGCTTCCAGCATTTTCACTTTCGGGTTTTCACAGATTTCTGCATTTTTCATTTTCAGCTCTCACACACTTTTTCTGAAGGAAATGCATTTTCTAATCAATAAATGAAAACTTCATTTTTTCTTTATTGGCTGCATCCATGAGACAATCTGCTGGATCTCAACAAAAACATGAAAATCTTTTAAATAAAATTCGACAAAGGGCTGCGACGTCACAAACATTAAACTTTTCTTATTGCTTTTCTTTTTATCAAACAGTTTCTGAACAAAATTCACTTCAAGCAGCTTAAAAAAACCACACGTTACTTTGGTTCATCGGAAAATATCAGAAACAATTATTCAGTTTAGAAAACAACATTTATGAGTCCAGAGAGAAAAATCTTAATAATCCGCCGACTGAAAATGTAAAATAAAATCTGAACGTGAAAACTGAAACTCTTCAAACATTTTCCCGATGAGGAGCAGCGAGACGTCTGACGCTTTTTTTTTTTGAGCTGAATTATTGCTGACTCATGACGTTTGTGATGAAGAGCGACGTCTTTATTTCGGAGGTGAACTCGGTTTCTCGTCTCAATTTTTGGCACTTTGCTGTTTTCACCTTTAAAACAACACGGACTGCTCAGAGTGTGTGTGTGTG
>NW_024694187.1:0-402 GCF_008729295.1 Plectropomus leopardus | reverse complement strand
AAAATGTACTGATTAACATGCTGATTTTCTATCTACCATGTTTACATACTGTATATTACATTTTTAACCAAATACTTAGAAACAGTTTGAACAGAATTTTCTTCAGCCTTGATTAAGCTTTCTCAAATATTTGAATGAACCTTTTGAAACTGAAGCAAATTGGCAAGTTTTCTCAAAATTGTGGAAAGAAGGCAATGAACAATGAAAGAAGAAATGAGCTAAAAAATAAAAAGAAACTAGTGAGAAGTACCAGAGAATTACCTAAAAACAAAGAAACAAACAAAGCAAACAAGAATGGAAAAAAATTCTCAAAAAAAAAAAAAAAGCTCAGAGGTCTGGAAAAATAATTTGCGAAATTTCTTACAATCTGTGAAGCATTTCTTTCCAAGCTGCTGTTTGGCT
>NW_024694186.1:0-747 GCF_008729295.1 Plectropomus leopardus | reverse complement strand
AAAAAAACTATTATTATTATAGTTTTTTTCCTAGCTATTTTTCCTTATTTCCCTAAACGTTTAACCTAGCTGTTTTAAGATGATTTTCTAAATCAACTTATTTCTTGCAATTTGTGGAACATTTCTTACTAAGTTGCTCATTGCATTTTTTTAACCATGTGTTTCAAAGAAATCACACCAATTTGCTCAGGGCTCAAAGGTTTAAATACGAATACAAGAAAAGTGATGGTGCTCCAGGTTTACGTGGATTAAATATTTCTTTTTAATGTTTAGGAAAACTCTTGGGCAAAAATAAAAAAAGCACATCTGTCATCATGGATACCCTTTAATGTCCAGAACATTAAATTGTGAGTGCTAAGCGGCAAAGCTTGACCTGCAACCATCTGTGCATATGTCTTTGAAACTTCAAATGCGGCAACTGTTTACATTGCATGCAAACTTGCCCAACTGCACAACATTCTTTGCATCAGCCATTACAATAATAACTAACCAGCAAGGGTGAAGACACTCCCTGTGTGTATGTGTGTGTGTGTGTGTGTGTATTGGTTTGCAGAAGGCACATTCCTGAGACAGCCTGGGAGAAAGTGAGAGGCTCCGCAGAGGAGAGAGGGACTGCAAAACAGAATTCCCAGAGAGGTTTGAGGAGGGGACGACTGGAGAGAGGAGGCCCCTTTTGTCACCCAGGCCTTGTTGGTGCCTCAGGGGCCATATGGACGCCTGCCTCTGTGCACCCTCACATCAGCCCAT
>NW_024694185.1:0-308 GCF_008729295.1 Plectropomus leopardus | reverse complement strand
GACAGTTTTTGAAGAAAATCAAACTATTTTGCTCAAGTTTCAAAGGGTTCCTCTACACAGCGATGTGGTTGTTTGGGTGAAATTCGGTACAAAGAAAATAGTTCCTACATGAACCTGCTCACATTGAGGTCTGTGTCGTCTCTACGGCCGATAACACCGCAACTCACACCAAAACGATGACGACCGATAAATCACGCTGAAGAAAAACATGCAGTTTTGATTTTGAGGTGAACTGAACTTTAAAATTGGATATTTTATCTAGAACATGCTAAGGCTCAACTTCTCTGTAAGGCCACGACCGAGCTTCA
>NW_024694184.1:0-2276 GCF_008729295.1 Plectropomus leopardus | reverse complement strand
CCTATTACATGGCATTTCAAATAAGTCTGCATCCCTCTCTCAAATGAACCCTCTCCCTCGGGTGGACGAGTGTTAAGTTCTGTCCCGGTGAGATACTTCTGGCCTCTCCTGTTGGCGCACAATAGACAGAATATCAATGTCAATGTTTGTGCATCCGATCTGCATGAGCTGGAACAGAATTTCATCTGTCAGCCTGTTTCTCTGTTTTGACTTGATGTGCTTCATTGTTGAGAAGCTGCTCTCGCAGCAGTACTCCCATACATGCTGGCCATTGAGGGTGCAAAATTTCTGAGAAGAAAGTGGGATTCTGGTAGCAGTCTCCAAAATGAAACCCCCCCTCTCATAATGCCTTGCTTGAAGGGTCTGACTGTGGTCACAGTTCAAGCTGCAACTCTGGGTTGCTCACTGGCAGCAGCAGAGAGAGGTTCGCTGAATAACGCAACACGTGGCTGCATGGCGTGGAAATCCTGAAAGTGATGATTGAACTGCTGTTGCAGTGCCTCTAGGTCGTTTTTTTTTACTTGAGAAATGTTTTCTCACATTTGTGGAAATCTTTTCACGTCTACACATGCAGGAAAGTGTGCAGACTTTAGAATGTCGGATGAGAAACCGTTTTTAAACAGGACCAGTTCATGTGTGCATAGACATCTGACACAGTCTGGCCTTTTCCCTTCAAATGCGTATACAGATGATTGCACAGTAACGTCCGTAAGGAAGGCCATGTCGCAGAGAAAATCAGTATCCCTGAGTTTACTGTAGTAAGCACTTGCATCACATCGAATGCTGTCCTCTAAAAACACTGGGATTTCATTATGCAGCGAAAAAAAATCTAATTTCCTGCGGCTCATCAGTCTAACCTCAGTGTGCATCTGTAAAGCTCCATAAGTGGGGTCGACTTCATCCAGAAAGGTTACAAACTTACTATGATTGAGAGCCCTGTTGCCGCCCCAGATGAGATTTGGAACTTTGGCCACTAAATCCATGACATGGCTGAAGTTCAAAGACTTGGCACAGCGGCCACCTGTAAAATCAAAGTGGAATAGTATTTAGCGGCCTATGATAAAAACCTTCTATATAACCACATATGAATGAAAAGTTAGCAAGTGATTAAGTTACCCACCTGATGTATAATGCAGTGTAGTATTGGGCAGTCAACAGCACTCTATTGGAGCAGCCCGGCGAGCCCAGCGCATCAGACATGTCAAAATATGACGTCATAAAAATGGCTGAAAACAACATAGAATTGTATGTCAAGACACGTCCTACTATAGTATGTCGAAAAAAGGTTAACTATGTCATAATATAGCATGTCGAAAAAATGTCCAAAAATGACATAGTATAGTGTGTCAAAAAATGTAAAAATATGACCTGTCAAAAATAAGAGCTGAAAACAACATAGAATAACATGTCAAGTCATAGTATAGCATGTTGAAAAACTGCCAAAAACGTAATATAGCATGTCAAGGATGCAATTCTATGTTGTTTTTCAACAACCCTTTTCAACAGTCCTTTTTTTGACATGTCACTGTTGGGAGACCCGCCAAGAACAGAAACTTGCACCTAGATCCTAACCAAAGCTGTCCATTCCCTCGGACGGAAATGAACCCCTTCATGAACATGCAAATGGCTGCTCCCTGGCTTATGAGCATGTTTAATATGTTCATGAACACACATGCCACCCCAAGGCCACCCAATGAGGAGAGATGGAGAGTGGAGAGAGTGATGACGCGACAGACATCCAGAGGAACAACAGATCACTGTATGTGCTTTTTGGGACTTCTTGTGCTGTTGCCTTTTCATGTTTAGACCTTGTGGTAGATGGTATATGTAAACTCCGGAAAAAAGGAGTGAAGTAACTATTGCTTTAGATTTACATGTTTTAACATATTTATCTTTGAAGAAAGCCTGCCTTGAGCAGTTTTAACCTTTTTCTGCCTCCCTAGGTGGTTGCCTTTTCATCCTTCTGAGAAGCTGGTGAGCGGCTAAAAGACAAAAACAAGAAGAAGATCCCCCAAGAGGGTAAGGACCCCAAAAACCCCAAAACATCACATTTTAGAAAGTCAAAAAAATAATCAGAAATCGCATACTATAGTATGGCAAATATGTCAGAATATGACATGTCAAAAAAATGGCTGTAAACAACGTAAAGTAGAATATTGATACACATTATACTGTAGCATGTTGAAAAAACACCCCTAAACAACCAAAAACATCATATTTTAACATGTGAAAAAAATGACCAAAAATCGCATACTATAGTATGGCAAAAATGTCAA
>NW_024694183.1:0-264 GCF_008729295.1 Plectropomus leopardus | reverse complement strand
TAATCCTTGTGACACTTTTTCCTTTTATTCGCTTTATTCTGATAAATATGAGTTTCTTCATTTATGGTCATTAAAATTTTATTATCTTAGTTCTTTTGGCCTGCAATTCTGTTGCTAGATTTAGCAACTTTTTCTACAAACGTGGCACCTTTATTTTTTTCTTCACAAAGCACCAACATTTTACTGCCTGTGACCAGCGTGTTGGCACTCCAAGCTTGTGCTGTTACTGCATTAGGAAATAATCCCGTCTCCAAACATACATTT
>NW_024694182.1:0-269 GCF_008729295.1 Plectropomus leopardus | reverse complement strand
TTCTCTTTTTTTTAGTATTTGTATTATATTCACTATTTATGTATATGGAATATTATATATATCCCTCATTATTTATAGATTTTTTTCTCTTAGTATTATTTGCTCAGTCCATCTTCCATGCTCCTAAACACGTATACACGGATGACCTCATAGTAAAATAACCGGTTTGCATCTCAACAACAGCTAGAATGCCATTGTGCCTAATTTTTTTTGTATGTTTGTTTTTTTTGTTTGCCCTGTTTACCCTGTTTTTGTTATTGTTTTTGCCC
>NW_024694181.1:0-820 GCF_008729295.1 Plectropomus leopardus | reverse complement strand
TGTTTGCGATGTAAACATAAACGTACACACAGCGATCACTGAGTCACTGTGATACTGAAGAAAACCTAAAATCATCAACGTTTTAAAGCAAGTTCTGCAGCGTCTTTTTTCTCTGATTTTTAGGCGTTAATTTTGAACGGACATCAGAGAAAATATTATTCTTTGGAAGTTTAAATCACACTGAATCTAAAATATGTGCGTCATGTCTGTGTGTTCATATTTACTGAGTTAGGAAGGAAACGACAAGCACCAATTCTTAATTCAGACTGGGGCTTCGATCGCTGAGCATTTTTTCATCTTAATTTACGGAGGCTTTCAATTGTATTTTTTTTGTTTTCGTTAAGAACTTGAATGCCTCATCAGAAATGCTCTTTACATGTTGGAAAAACACAAAAAAACCATCAACTTCAAACAGACAGCAAGTGAAGGGTTAATACAGATTTGACTGTTTGTGATAAAACGTTCAGGAAACCAAATGGAGTCAAACATGAAGTAGTGTTGAAAAGTTGGTCAAACGTACCGTTCGAGGTCTTTCTGCGGCCTGAGGACACAAACAGGACGTCACGTGAACACACTTACAACACGCTTAAAACACGTTTATAACACGTTTACAACATGTTTATAACAGGTTATAAGATGTTAACAGCTTTGAGATGTCGTGTTTACACAAACATCAGCTGATTCTGCTCACACGCTAACATACACTTCAATATTCATGATAAAACACTGTAAAAAGGAGGCAAATGAAAGGAAAACAGCATAACTTTAAACAATAAATATGTAAAATATTATAATAAAATGATAATAATAACAAATAAAT
>NW_024694180.1:0-429 GCF_008729295.1 Plectropomus leopardus | reverse complement strand
AACTACTGTGACAGTTTCATAGAGTTAACTACTGGTGCTTTCAAAAAATATTTACACAATAAGATTTTTGATAAATAATTATCAGTAATATGGATACAATAACTGAGTGTGACAGCAAATATAGAACAGCTAGAACAGTCTGGGATGTTCAGAAAATTGTATTACTATACTGTAATGCAGCAATTACAAACAGGAAGAGACAATACTTAAGATATTAGGATATTAAAATCCAAGACAATATCTGGTCTCATATCACAATACCAATAAAATATCAATACATTGCTCAGGCCTAGACCCAGGTCTGTATGTGTGCATAGTGTGTACTGACACTGAAGTGAACTGAGAGCATAAAGGAAGTATTTTAACCCAAGCAATCTTAATTATTGATTTCAATCATCAGTGGCAGCTGGTGGAATCTTTTTTTTTTTT
>NW_024694179.1:0-332 GCF_008729295.1 Plectropomus leopardus | reverse complement strand
GTAGGAATCCCAGATGTTCCCTCAGGTAAACTTGGTCTCAAGTATTCCAAGAAACTGAAAAACCCAGATCTAAATGTGGACAATCCTTCTGGTTATGTAGAATTACCTGAACTCAAGCTGTCTGGGAAATCTCCTGACCTGGACCTTGAAATGCCAGGTGTGGATGTACCACAACTTGATTTAAATGGGCCAAACATTGACATACATTCAGGGAATGTCAAAGTGCCAGACCTGGACCTCTCTGGACCTTCTTTTAGTGGTCCAGAAGGCAAGGTCAAGATGCCTGATGTAGGAATCCCAGATGTTCCCTCAGGTAAACTTGGTCTCAAGTA
>NW_024694178.1:0-251 GCF_008729295.1 Plectropomus leopardus | reverse complement strand
ATATAGTTTGAACTGATGTTTAACCCTTTGACACTTGGAGCGACATTACTTTTCTTGTGCTGCTTTCAGACACCTTGCACAAATATATAAACTCTTGATCCTGAGCAAATTGGTGCAATTTCTTTTAAAGGCATGAAAAAAAGACAATGAGCAACTTGGTGATAACTGTTTCAAAAGGTGCAAGGAATTGCTAGACTGAAAAATGATTAAAAGAAATAGGGAAAAATCTATAGGGGAAAAAGAAAAAAAAA
>NW_024694177.1:0-848 GCF_008729295.1 Plectropomus leopardus | reverse complement strand
AGTATATGATTTTGGACAGACAAACTGCAACTTGACTGGTTCCATACAACCACGGGCGGTAATTCTAGTTATACAACAGCTCTGTTTCCTGACCGTTTGATGTCTTCCTGTATTAATCGGAGCGAGAAAGCGGTCTGATTTACTAGCATCTCAGGACCACTTTGCTTTTACTCTGCTTTTATGTCGAGTTCTGCAGGATGGAACAACACGCTGACTAATGGTCAAAGCAGACCCACACCATTAAATAAAATAAAATTCACTTTCTGCTCATATAATGAAAGTATATGAAGACATTTTCATTGAATATGATTTATCGCTAAAGAAAAACAGCTTTACAGGTGCTGGAAGGCAGATTTTTTTGTTACCTTTAAACGGAGCCAGGCTAGCTGTTTCCCCTTGTTTCCAGGCTTTGTGCTAAGCTAACTGGCTGCAGCTTCATATGAGACAGACACATGAGCAGCATCAATCCTCTCATCTGAGAAAACCTTTTCAGATGTTTTGATACCTTTGAAACACATTAGTTCATGAAAATTTTTACATGGGTAGCTCATGCTTTGCAATTTTTTACCTTTACTCAAGCACTGTAATTACAAAAAAAAGTAAGGCATTTTTTTCTTCATTTGAGTATTTTAATTTTATGTTACAATCTTCTACATAGTTCTGAATTTTGGGAAAATATTGTAGTTTTTACTCCACTGTATTTGATTACTTTAGTTACTTACTTAGTTTAGTTACTACTTACTTTGGAGATGAAGATTTTATGAACCTATGATGAAATACTGTACGATGCATTTTTGTGTAGTAAATTAAACCAACCAACAGTAATAACGAGGAATAAAATTAGCACT
>NW_024694176.1:0-365 GCF_008729295.1 Plectropomus leopardus | reverse complement strand
AAACTACAGAAGGTAAAAAATACAAAACACATAATATAATACAATAAAATAAATAAATAAATGTAACTGGTATATATATGTAAGTTCGCATTAAAAAATTAACTGGTTACACAACTTTTTAATTTATAAAGTATAATTCACCAATAACAAATATATTAAAGCAACGAGATATATTTGGCCTGCATAGGACATGACAAAGGGTACTGTAAACACATGCATACACACAGACACACATCAATATGTGTGAGTGTGCCTCCATGTGCATAAACAAAGACATTAGTACATTTATCTTAGTTATGATATCTAACAAAAGTCATTGGAAATATTACGTGTTTTATATGTCATCCATGTTTCTTAGGAGATAT
>NW_024694175.1:0-409 GCF_008729295.1 Plectropomus leopardus | reverse complement strand
TGTACCTATTATTAGCTATAAATATAGACATATTCCCTCGTTTCAAAACTAAATTTCTAATCCTACAAATTTCTTGCAATTTGCGAAACATTTCTTACCAAGCTGCTTTTTCTTTTTTCCATGTTTTTCACAGAAATTGCACCAATTTACTCCAAATGTTTAAATACTTGTGAAATCAGCACAAGCAAAGTGTGTTGCTCCAGGTTTTAAAGGGATAAAGCAAACCCGCATCGCTTTTGCTTACGTAAGTGTTGTATGTTATGGTGGAAAAAAAAACCAAGTCATGTAGATTATATAAATCTAGAAAACAGCAAAAAAAAAAGTCAGTCGTACTTTAATTTATATTCACTGGTGTGAAAAACTGATCCAAGGCTGAATGATTTCTTTACCTGTCTTTGAACGCGACAGG
>NW_024694174.1:0-997 GCF_008729295.1 Plectropomus leopardus | reverse complement strand
TTGATATTCATGATTAGGACTTATGTTGGGTAAAATATTATTATATTATAATATTTTTAAAGCTTGATTTTGAAAAAGGCATTTCGAGTGATATGAGTGGGTTAATATCTTGAGCCACTCACAGCTGAAGAGATGGATGCTGACGTAGGTTAATGAAAGTAATGAAGTTGATGAAAGGTGACATTAGTGTTAAACACTGTGATAGAGTTAAGGAAGGTGAGCGACAGCTTAATGAGGTGGAGAAACACACAGTTGTTTGATGTGCTCGTGGTTGCTGGTTTCTGTGATGGGATGGTTAGGTTTGGAGAGCTGGGTGAAAAATTATGCATCAGTGTGAGATGAAAGGAGATCACCAGAATACAAGCTCCTGCCTGTCATCAGGCCCAGTTGCTGCATGAATGCAGGCCAGCTGAACACCCTGAGGCGTGACAACACAAGGACATTTTGTGTGTGCAGGTGGTCCCGCAGATGGCCGTCTCGTCCCTGGCGACCAGCTTGTGAAGATCAATAACATCGCGGTCGAAGACTTGACCCCGGAGCAAGCTGCTGAAATAATCAGGTCTACACCGACAGCTCACAAACACACACATGCATGAAGATATGTACACACATGTAGCACAAAATGTTTGAAATGAAGCTCCACACCTCTGCTCTGACCTCATACAGCCACCTCTTTGTTTTTCAGGGAGTGTCAAGATACGCTGACAATGACTGTCCTCAGAACGATGCAGGTGAGTCTAAACACACAAACATGCACTTACGCATAAAGACAAGCGTTGAGACCTTTAAATCCTGAAAAAAAGTGTTTTTTCTTTAAAAACATGTAAAAAATGCAATGGTCAGGAATGTTTCTCAAACTGCAAGAAAATAGTACATTTAGAAAATTCTTTTTCAAAAATCTAAGGCAAAATGTCGAGAGAAAAATAAAAAAACTAGGGAAAAAACTATTAAAAAATGTCTTGTTTGCCTTGTTTTTTATTTATCATTTTATTTATAT
>NW_024694173.1:0-1197 GCF_008729295.1 Plectropomus leopardus | reverse complement strand
AAAGAAAGTTGCAAAAAGGGCCAAAAACACCATATTTCCGAATGTTGGAAAAATGACCGAAAATGCAAGGCTATAGTATGCCAAAATGTTGAAATATGACATATCCCAAAAACAGCTGAAAACCACATTAAACCACATAACAAAGCACATGGAGACAAGCATTAGCATAGAAAGTTGCAAAAAGGGCTAAAAACACCATATTTCTGAATGTTGAAAAAATGACCGAAAATGCAAGGCTATAGTATGCCAAAATGTTGAAATATGACAAAAACCAAAAACAGCTGAAAACCACATTAAACAACATAAAATAGCCTTCCAAGACATGACATAGTAAAGAAAGTTGCAAAAAGGGCCAAAAACAACATATTCCCGAATGTTGAAAAAGTGACTGAAAATGCAAGGCTATAGAATGCCAAAATGTAGAATTATGACATGTCCCAAAAACAGCTGAAAACCAAGACATGCCATAAGAAAGAATGTTTCGTGCTTTGCTGTGATGCAGTCCCTCTCCCGCCTCCTCCCATATGTTTTTCTCCCTGTCTGCATACCCTTCTGTGCTCTCACCTGTGTGTATGTTTGAGTGTAGGCGTGGTTTTTCTCCATAGGCTGGGCCAGTTGCAGGCAATCTCTTGATGAGCTGGTGGAGTACTTAAGGAGTGGCTTCAGACCTACTCGTTGCCAGAGTATTACTCCTGCCAATCGGTAGATGTTTCTCACGGCCTTTCAGTATTAACTGTTGTTTCTGAGTTTTCCTAGTTGTTGCCTGTGTGCCTCATTCTCTCCTGTCTTTCTACCTCCTGTCTCAGAGTCGCCGCAGCTCCTTGCTTCTAGTCCCAGCCGTCGTGCTGTTCAGTCATCTGTGTGCCTGCCTGCCTGCCCGCTTGCCTGCCTGCCTGCCTGCCTGCCTGCCTGCCCGCTCGCTTCCCACACTCATCCGAGCACTCAAGACCTCACGAAGAGGATCCTTGACTTGGTTTAAACTGGTTGTGTGCTTCACGTGGAGATAACAAGGAGCTTCCCCCTCGCGACACTACTGGAGGAATATCTGACGTCACTCAACCCTTCCCCCCACTAAACTCGTTCATCACTGTAAATAAATCGCAGTATTGTTGCACCGTAATCCTCGTTTGTGTTTCTTGTGACAGCGCTTGGGTTCCAAAATGTCCAACCTGTCACAGAAAGTTGCAAAAAGGACAA
>NW_024694172.1:0-442 GCF_008729295.1 Plectropomus leopardus | reverse complement strand
GATCTTAGTATAACTCAATAAAAAGAGATTAAAAATATATATATTATAGAATTTCACTGAGGTGTAAAACAAAACCCATTGATGACACAAACTTCTCAGCACATGCTAAGATTCACTGCTGGACTCACAACTTGGGGACATAATTCAGATGTTTTTCTGTCCTTCCTGTCTTTCCTCTGATAGTGGAAGTCCAGAGGGTTGGTACATGTGTGCAGACAGTTCAAACGGAGGCTACGGTCAGACCACTGTCCTCCAGACACCTGTCATCTCCTCCACTGGGCCACAGTGCACCCTGATCTTCTGGTACCACATGAGTGGATTCACAGTGGGATCACTGCAAGTAAGAGGAGTAAAAATGCTGTATTCGACAGGGAGAATAAAACATCATGTCATATCATAAAATATATCATATAATATATAATATATCATATTATATGTCATA
>NW_024694171.1:0-855 GCF_008729295.1 Plectropomus leopardus | reverse complement strand
CATCCACCAACATATTGATCACATCAGGCAAGAGGTAGGTCGATTTTTAATTCTTTTTTCTATGCACTCTGAGTAATTGCAAAAATACCTTTATTTGTATAACTCTTTTCTTGTCTCTGTTGATTTGCATTAAACAATGAAATAACTGAATATAATCTACAGTTAAGCACATGCTAATCCAAAATCCCTTTTCTAGGATCCAGTTGAACAGCGATGAATTACTCTATAAATGAAAGCCAATATGACACTGACTATGAAGATGAAATCTGCGAAAAAGGCGAGGTGGTCAAATTTGGATCCATTGTCATTCCTATGTTCTTCTCCATTGTGATCATACTGAGTCTCACAGGAAACATCCTCGTCCTTGTCATCCTGGCTTTGTTCGAAAACCTCAAGTCTCTCACCAACATTTTCATCCTAAACCTGGCCATCTCTGACCTCGTCTTCACCATCGGCCTCCCCTTCTGGGGAATTTACCACATCTGGGGATGGTTGTTCTCAGAGGCGCTCTGCAAAATAGTGACTTTTGTCTTCTTCACTGGGTTTTACAGCAGCGTCCTCTTCCTGACCATCATGACCGTCTACAGGTATCTGGCTGTGGTTCACCCTCTGTCTGACCTGAGCACACCGAAACTCAGCACTGGAATTTATGTGTCTTTCCTGCTGTGGATAATCAGCATTGGAGCAGCCATGCCCTCCCTCCTCCACATCTCCCTCGTCTCCATCCCCCACAAAGGTACGCACTCCCTGGGCTGCGAATATGATGCTATCCTGTGGAAAAACATTAGTATCTTCCAACAGAATAGCTTCTTTTTGGTCGCTTTTGTAGTGATGGCTTTCTGCTACATTCGAATA
>NW_024694170.1:0-363 GCF_008729295.1 Plectropomus leopardus | reverse complement strand
ATATATTTAATTTTTATTTGTTATAGATTATTGACTAATCATTGCAATTCTAATGCTAACATGCATGGTGACAGCTTAGTATGTTATGCCGATTAAGTGAACATGTATTACTAATTAACATTTAAAACATTCCTGTACATGGTAAACATTTTTACCACTTTAAAGTGCATTCAAAGAAACTTGAGGTATATGATCTCTATTGGTGTGAATTTGACTGTAGTGAAGCTGGCTACTAATGTACACACCACCCTAAAAAAGTTACCGGGTTCTTTTGCCGCAGTTTTTTATTTACAGTTAAGAATTAGAGTCAAAATACGCACACATTTTCCCTAAAGTTCAAACAGCACAGATGTATTGACTTTT
>NW_024694169.1:0-595 GCF_008729295.1 Plectropomus leopardus | reverse complement strand
TTTTTAAAAGAAAACATGCAGGTTTAGAAGGTATGTTTCCTTAAAAAACACTAAAATTACACTATTTATCAAAGCCCAAAACTGTGAAAATATAAATTATTGTTGCATTTTGAAATTCCTTGGACACATCATATGCGACACATGCTTCCATCAGAAAAACAAACAAAATAAAAAAGAAACCTATTCTAATCTGATTTTGAAATAGTGATATTCCCCAAAAATCAATATATACTTTGTGTAATTTAGGATTTTGCCATAAAAAATAAAAATTAAAAAAACAACATTTGTGCTAACTTACCAGATGTATTCTGGATTCATTCTGTGTCTAGAAAAGCTTACAAGACCACAAACTGACAAAGTTGATCCCAAAAGATGTCATGATAAATTGGACTTATATTTGGTCAGAACATAAAATAAAAATCTTCTTTTACATAAATATTGCAGAAACACTTCACCAGGCTTATATCTTTCTTGAAACTTCTATTTTAGGAGCCATTTGGTGTGTGTGTTTACATTTTTGTAATGCTTATTGCTGTGGATTGTATTGAGAGACTACACATTTCAGACCACTAGATGGTAGCGTGTGTATAGTCTG
>NW_024694168.1:0-965 GCF_008729295.1 Plectropomus leopardus | reverse complement strand
TTTTTTTTGCATTTAAAGGCTGCATTTCTGTTAGAGTTTTTTGAAGGGCTGTTGAATATAATTAACAATACCTGCTTTTCCAGATTACAAATCATATTTATCTTCTCACTGATCACATCACCCAGTCCTATATTTGATGAAACACTATATAAAAGCACCAACTATCAGAATCCAAAATGTTTATATCTCCGTATACGTGTGTGTATGTGTGTGTGTATAACTGTATATTTACACATTCCACATTTGATTTAATTTCTAGACTGAAAGAAAGATTGATCAAAGAGCTATTTTGATGCTAAAAATAAAGTCAATTTTTTAATTTTCCTATTTTTATGCTTTATTTTTTCCCCAAATCCTGTAGAGAGGACAGAACTCCATTATACATCTCTTCAGATCTGGGTGTGAACTGAAACATCCATCCCACTCATCCCTCGACACTACAGTGCAAACATCGTTTATCAAGAAAAATCACCAGATTTACATCAACAAATTAGCCTCTTCTTTGTCATTATTGTCTTAATTTGAACGTGATTTGAAATAGAGTAGAAAATCTAAATGAGGCTCAATGTGTGTATGATGGAGATCAAATGATGAAAGGAAAAAAATGATGGATGAAATTGCCAAAATTATGATCTTCAAAACAGATATAAACACACAAAGGGCACATAAAACTACACATAATATACAGATTTTCATACATTTAAATTACACAAGAGTGAAACACAAATAAGAAAGTATGAAACTAATGTTAACACAAGCAAACACAACAATGGAAGATACCGTACCACTTCAGATGAGTTGTGAGTGTGAGCAAATTAAGGACACACACTACTGCACATTTATTCTCTTCTCTATGTAAATCAGATTAACCCTTTGAAACCTAGATTGACATAATTTTCTTGTGTTACTTTCAGATGCCTCTTAAAAGTATTTGAACTTTTGAAAACCCAATCAAATGGCTTTGA
>NW_024694167.1:0-205 GCF_008729295.1 Plectropomus leopardus | reverse complement strand
AAAAAAAAAGACAAGTTGGAAAGCCACCTAACGCCACCTACTTCTGATATGTCATGCTCCCTTTCAAAAAGCTGAACATAGCACCAAATCCCTGAGCTGCCAGTTCGACAACTCCTCCTATTGCACTTTAAAATCCAATAACGATGACTACATTTACACGCACAAAAAGTCCCATCGCTGCACTCATTCAAAAGAAAGACAATAT
>NW_024694166.1:0-320 GCF_008729295.1 Plectropomus leopardus | reverse complement strand
GGGGGGGGGGGTACGTCTGTGAATAATTCATTGAGAACCCAAGAGAAAGCCAGTTGTTTACGGAGCTATATTATTATTATTGGGCAGACTGACTCTAGTGGAGGGAGGGGGGTTGTTTTCTTTTTTTCATTTCTGTATAGAGAAGCTGATGGGGGGGGAGGAGGGAGGCGAGCTGAAAAGGATGCTGCAGAGCACCCTCGGCAGGCAGATAGGGAGGAGAAAGTGCTGGAAAAGAACAGCATGATTTCCTGGTCCCATGCAGGAAGCTGCTCCTCCTTTAGTGAGCGGTTTTAATGCATGGTTGTTGTGTTTTTTCTTTT
>NW_024694165.1:0-574 GCF_008729295.1 Plectropomus leopardus | reverse complement strand
ATATTCAAAAGTAATACATGTGAGCAAAAACCTCACACTGTTCTCTTTTCAACAGAGCTGACAAGAACAGACAAGCTGATTTCGGCTCATGACGGATTTCTTTGTATGGCCATCTGCTCCAGGCACATTACGGTAAGTGTTTACATTACCTATCCTACACGGTTACATTTAGGTACATGCAAATGTAAGGGAAATTTAATATTGGTTGCCAATGTTGTACATTTCTCCCCGATTTTGAATCATATTCTTGCTGGAACATGTCCAGTTATGTTTTAAAGCTTTTACTGGTGATTCCTCAAGAAAGTGCCGCTATACTCCATTACATTCATTCCCTGGCTGCAATGAGGGTGCAGATACACTGAGAGTGCAGATACTGAAGACCCCGAAATCACTGACCAATCAGAGCAGACTGGTCTTTTTCAGGAAGGGGCCTTAAGAGACAAACGTTAAAACGGAGTGTTTCAGACAGAGAGTGAATATAGGTATTCCAGCAAAATCATGGTTGTTTTTAAAATAAGTAGCCCTATTTAGGGTTAAGGAGCCTGTGTTGTCATGGCTCTAACAATGAGGTAAA
>NW_024694164.1:0-394 GCF_008729295.1 Plectropomus leopardus | reverse complement strand
CTTTTTTTTGTTAATTTTTGGGGTAATTTTCTTGTCAATTTTTCAAATGTCTTGCTCATTTTTGGCTTTCGTCTCATGTTTCTGGAAAAAAAAATTGGTAATTCGCTCACGTTCTAAAGGATTAAAACTGTCAGAAACTTTTTTTTTTTTTTTTTAAAGTCCAGTTAAATATTTCTGACTGAGAGGTGCATGCATAAAATCAAAGCAGGGAGATTAACTGTAGTCGTGCATGATCGAGATTTGAATGATTACTGTAGGGAAGCTTTTTTTTTTTTGGAGAAAATTTGAGCCAAAGAGTATTTGATAGACTGCATTTGTGTATAACAAAGAAAAAAAATTTGATAAATCTTAAAAATAAAAGTTTTGGGAGAAAGAAAAATGAAGAAAGACAGGA
>NW_024694163.1:0-845 GCF_008729295.1 Plectropomus leopardus | reverse complement strand
GATGTTTGGTCAATGGTAAGAACATATTAAATGAAAATTTTTGATCTCGTGTAAAGTGTAATATGGTGTTAATGTTAACTGCTGTTCTGGAAAAGTTACCTAGAATACTTATAAAAATATAACATAAAAAATTAAATAAACATAAAAATATAAATAAAATGCAAACAGCTATAAGCCTCTTATTTAAACACTCTTGGCATTAAAATGCAACCCAACTTCTTTGTAGCTTTCACGTTGTTTCCATTTTACGACCCTTAAAGCACACAAACACAACAAAGTCGGACGAACGACTTCCCAACTTGGAAACTACGACCTTCCGGCATCACAATAACGCAGCATAATTATGAGCCGTGCAACCCTCTTTAACAGCATTTAGCCATATTTGTCAACCATCTGTCATGTTAGCACTGTTAGCTATTAGCAGCCTGTTAGCAGACAGCTTTCAGCTAACTGTCACTCCGTTAGCAGCATAAGTTTGGCAGCCTGCGAGGAACCAGCAGTTGACCTTTGGTAGCCCGTTAGCAGAGGGCAGTTAGCTTCCTGTTTAGTCAGTCAGTAGCCAACTGGTAGCCTCAAATAGCTTACAGCATGCTAGCCAGCTGGTGTGTGTGGGGGTCTGTGGAAATCAGGGTGTTTCCATGGCAACGCAGACAGCAGGAGGACATGTTGGAAACAAGAAAACAATTTTAAAAAATGTAAAAAAAAAACTTGAGATTAGAAGTACTTCCTGTGACTCACACTTCCTGCTTCCCGTCTGGGTTGCCAAGGAAACGGATGTTTGGCAGGAAAAAGGCAGAGAGGCTGGACAATGCTGATAACACACACACACACACACACACACACAC
>NW_024694162.1:0-1231 GCF_008729295.1 Plectropomus leopardus | reverse complement strand
AAAATGACCAAAACGGCAAGGCTATAGTATGGAAAAATGTCAAAATATGTCACGTAAAAAAAATGCTGAAAATTCACTTAAAACCATGCTTACCAACCATACTTAAAAGACATGCATTAGCATACGATATTGCATAAATGACCAGAAACACCACAATATAGCATGTTGAAAAAAAAAGACATTTTCTTTAAAACAGCTGAAATACCTGAAAACGGCCTAAAATAGCACGACGACACAGGTCATAGTATAGTATTTTGTCAAAAATGATGTAATACATTTAGACTTAGATAATCTTTATTGTCATTTCAATTATAAACACCAGTGCACTTGGAAGGAAATTGACTGCAATCGTTTAAGAAAATCAAAACAAAACTACAGTAACATACAGACAGAGAAACAATGAATAAAAACTCATTGTGTGTTAGAATAAATAAAGCTAAATTCCATATTTATAAAAATATATATTGCACAATGATGATTCACAGTTATGAGTAATGAATGACAATACATATAACATAGCAGGAACAGTTCAGGTGTAGTGCAGCAAGGGGAGGCAGGGGTATCGGTCCATTAACTCTTTGTGTTTGTGTATGTGGGCAGAGCACTACAGAGAGTTCAGACGTCTGTTGGCTGAGAGGAAGAACCTATTGTAGAATCTGGACGTTCTACTCCCATTGCTGCAGAACCTTTGCGAGAGGCCAACAGAGAGGACAGTTCATGGTGGAGATGGGTGGGGTCTTTCATGACGCTGTGAGGCCTGGTGTTTTTCTGCTATGTCCTCCATGAATGGTAGAGAAGTCCCAGTAATCTTTCTCACTGTCCTCACCTCTCTGGTCTGAAATTCCAGTCTGAGTCTCTGCAGCATCCAGACCAAGCGGAGATGCGGCTGTTAAGTTTTCTCTCGATAATGCCTCTATAGAAAAACAAAAAAACATCATATTATAGTATGCCGTTAAAAATGACCCAAAATGGCTATAAAACCTCATAGTATGAAATGACTGAAAAACAGCCAAAAACAACATAGTATAGCATGTTGAAAAAAACCACATAACACAGTACTGTAGTATGGTAAAAAATGTCAAAATGTGACGTCCAAAAAAAAAAAAACCCTGAAAACTACATTAAACCGCATAAATAGCATGCCAAGACGCGCGATAGCATAGGATGTTGCAAAAACAGCGGAAAAACACAAAAAACTTAGCATGTTGAAAAAATGACCAAAACGGCAAGG
>NW_024694161.1:0-612 GCF_008729295.1 Plectropomus leopardus | reverse complement strand
CAGAATTGTTGAAAAATGTGTAATTTCTGCAATTTTTAAAGAAAACATATATTTTATATAAATTAAGTACAACATACAAACATCTAAAGCTGTATGTCCCTCCTTTAATCCAAAATTTAAAAAAATATATATTGCATGGCAATCAACTCAGATACTATTGAAAAAGAAAAACTGCATAGTTCCTACTCTGGTCTAAGCATGTACCTATATTCCATTATGTGTAATATCTATATTTACCTGAGGTAAATAGAAACTAAAACAAACAGAACCTATTGTACATGTATTTCATATTACCATACGGGTAAGTAAAACACTGTAGCACTCTTGTCTCACCCATAGTAACCTTTCCTCCCACTGGCTGCCTCGTTAATGTGTTAAAATCTAATTATCAGTGAACTTCAAAGCACCTAATGAATCTATAATGGCTGCTATGCTGGGGACGGCGGTGCAGTTTCTGCTCCCCATTCTCCCCCCTTTTCAATCAGTGACTCATCCATCCCTACCAACCCATCTGGCCCCATCCAACCTCCAAACAGGCTGACATGACAACTACATCAGTGTACACCCTGTTTGCTCCTTTTATGGGTGCTCATAAGCTCGGAGGACTTTTCC
>NW_024694160.1:0-354 GCF_008729295.1 Plectropomus leopardus | reverse complement strand
GAATATAAGCAATAACATTTATAGGAATTGTGATTTGTGTTTTTTTTTTAAATAATTCTGAGATTTCGAGGTCATCATCATCATCATCATCATCATCATTGTTATTATTATTATTATATTTTTCTATATTGGGTAGTTTTACTTGTAAAAGAGTATTTTCACAGTGTAGTATTAGGGAGTGCATAGGCCTTCTTCCCCCCCACTGATTGTACCTTCAGTCTCTTGAGAAAAAAAATGCACAAAGGCCTCGTCAAAATCTAGTCTTAATTTAGTTAAAGCATTTTTTTGGTCTAACTATGTTAGACTACATTTCAGTGAAATATTTATAAACATATCTCACAAAACATGTAGAAT
>NW_024694159.1:0-808 GCF_008729295.1 Plectropomus leopardus | reverse complement strand
AAATGCTCGCAGCTTCACTTGTCCCGACATAACCTCAGGGTTTTGTATGGTAATGATAAACATGGAAAGTCTTGGAATGTGCAAATAGCAATTTCCAGACCTGAAAAAGTTTTGAGAAGCTAAATATACACTGAAAGTCGTGGAATTTTGTTTCACAAACCGTTATAATAATACATGATTCATTCAAGGACGGTTGGAAATTTGAAAATCCAATCATAATTTCTGTATTTACAGTTTCTGACTTTGATAAATGTTGTCATTTTTGGTGATTTTTAAAGAAAACATGTCTCCCAAACCCATGTCCCTGCAGATTTGGTCCCACAGATAGTATTTTGAAAGGGCGTTAAGACCAGATATTATTGGACAAAATGGATCAAATCCCAAAAGTGCATTCAGTGCATTGTCAGAAGGTCATAGTCTCCATTTTTGAAAGTCATTCCAAATTTGTTTATACATTGGTTATACGTTGGCAAGTAGGAACAACGTGATAGCAACAACGAAGATGAGTTTAATTTTAATGCTAAGAATTTAACAAGAGGTTGATATTTTCAGTTTATTTATATTTTTTATTTTATATTTTATGTTTCTTTATATTTTTATGTTTAATCTAGGTCACTCTACAAGGACAGCAGTTAACATTGATACTGTTTTACACTTTACATGTGGGCAAAAATGGATATTTAATATGTGAATAAATGAAAAAAGTTCCTTACCACTGACCAAACATTTCATTTATGACGTCAAGTCGGCAACTCCTGTTATAAAATGACGTTATCAGTGTTAGTATACTCACCTGGCATGCTTTATA
>NW_024694158.1:0-469 GCF_008729295.1 Plectropomus leopardus | reverse complement strand
TTTCAACAGCAATCCTTGTGATCTTTTTGTGGCAACATGTTTTGAATGCAACGGCCCACCACACATAAATGAATGTGTTTGACATGTACTACAACTAAAAAGATGGGAAGTGTTTAAACTCAAATGCAAGGAAATAGACAATATGATTAAGACTATGCATGCCTGATTGATATATTAGGAAATGTTTTTCCTGTGTATGGAATTATATTTTTTCAAAAAATATCTGAACATTTTTGGTATAAATGCTCCGCATCATGTCTTTTCATGGTTCAACCCAGTTTCTGCGTTTGGAAGAAGTTTAAAGAGAGCTCAGTTTCCTGTCTTCTTTCTGTCTTTGGATGAGTGCTGTTCCTTTTTCTAATTGATTCATCTGCACCAGACTGTAGCAATAACAGATACGTGCATTCTTGTGCATGCTTGTAGTTTTTAAATGACATAAACGTGACACAAAAATACACTGTAATGAAGC
>NW_024694157.1:0-906 GCF_008729295.1 Plectropomus leopardus | reverse complement strand
TGATTGAAAATTGATTGGATTTCTTTTGACAACATGAAAAAAAAAAACATGGCAAGAAATTGGTGTAAAGAAGTTGGTATAAATGCGACCAAAAAAACAAAGACTGAAGAGAGCGATTGTTTGATACTATCCAAAAATGGGAAAAATGCCCAGCAATTTGCTTTTATACAAAGTTTTCTTATAACTTTTAATTGCAGATGTTTTTTGGCTTATTTTCAGATAATGTTCACGTAACTTTTTATTAATTTTTTGCAAATTTTTCTCTCTCTTGATAAGATGCTTTTTTTTCCTTTGTGTAGTGTTGTGTAATTTGTGTAGTTTTCAAAGGGTTACTTTGCATCAGTTCTGGATGAATCTTTGTGTTGCTGATTGTCTCTTTTGTTTCTCTCTGTGCGGCGGGAGCAGCTGTGAACTCTTGAAACAGGCTCCCTTCGATTCTTGCAACAGCCACATCGAAGCGCAGCCCTACATCGACGCCTGCAAAAACGTTTTGTGCCAATACCCGCAGGTGGACGGCCTCAAATGCCAGTTTTTTGTGGCGTACGCCGGCGCCTGCAAGCTGAAAAAAGACATCACAGTGGACTGGGCTTTAGTGGACGGCTGCTGTAAGATCACCATTCACTTTGACTTCATGTGTTTGACACGATGAGACGAGATCACATTGATTGATTTAAAGAATAAAGAATAGAGTTATAATATTTACATTTAAATTTCCCTCGGGATCAATAAAGTACCTATCTATCTATTTTGAGAATAAAGCTGTTATTTTAAGAATAAAGTCATAATATTATCAGAGCAAAGTTGGATTTTTACAAAAAAATTAG
Source organism: Plectropomus leopardus (assembly GCF_008729295.1). Classification (NCBI taxonomy): domain Eukaryota; kingdom Metazoa; phylum Chordata; class Actinopteri; order Perciformes; family Serranidae; genus Plectropomus; species Plectropomus leopardus. The sequence goes on along the minus strand of NW_024694157.1, from coordinate 82 downwards.
TTATTTTATGAGAATAAAGTGTAAGTTCAAGAATAAAGAATAAATAATATTATGAAAAAAATCAGAATTTTATGAAAAAGTT
>NW_024694156.1:0-385 GCF_008729295.1 Plectropomus leopardus | reverse complement strand
TTCTGGTTTATAAAACATTCAATCGGCTTTACTGAAATAAGGTTTTCATGCATCGAGACTGATCATTTTTCTGTCAAATAAAAGCAGAACTACAGGGCCAAAAAATATAAAATATAAATTTCTCCCTATTGGTTTCTAATTATCTAAGAGAACTCAGGGGCAAGGGATTTTCAGAGCAAATATGTATGCTTTAACAGAAAAAAAATGCAATTTAATTTGAGTTGAACTTAAAATACCACAATTTCTAGGGCTTATTTCTTGTTAGAGACCAATTTTGCAGCAAAGACAAAGGGAAGATTAAGAGGCGCATGTGGGTCTTGTTCCTTTCCTTTTTAATGGGCCTGCAGGTGAATTCATTTCATACTTGACAAGAAAACATTTTAAC
>NW_024694155.1:0-221 GCF_008729295.1 Plectropomus leopardus | reverse complement strand
TTTTTTTAAAATTAATTAACTTATTTTATAATTACAAATATCATTATAATTTATTAATTCATTCTTTTTTTAAAATTGTTTTCCCTCTTACAGAGTTTGTTATGCAGGATGGGAGGGATGGTGTTTGTGAATGTTTGTTCTGTTTATAATAATTTGAAAAAAAAAAAAAAGTAAATGGGGAAACAGCTAGCCTGGCTCTGTCTAAAAGTAAAAAAAATCGG
>NW_024694154.1:0-416 GCF_008729295.1 Plectropomus leopardus | reverse complement strand
CATTTACTTAAAACATGGTAAATAAAAGCACTACAGCTGTCACTGGTAAGGTTGGACGGGGACCCAAATTCAGAACAAAACAGTTTAAAGTTTAAATGGAACACAAACATAAAACTTAACTGAGATCAATCAAGATTACAGATAATTAAGGTCAAGACAGGCATAAACAACACAGAGAATCACAGCAGGGATAACAGGGCAGGATCACAACACACAGGTATATGTACACGGGTAACTAATCAAGACAGCAACACAAAGCTAAGGCAGGTGGACACAGGGGAAAAGGAGTGAAACTGGGATTGGCTGACAAATGACGATGTGGCAGGCAACACAAGGGTGGAGCAAACGAGACTAAAACACAACACACAAAGACAGGAAGTCAAACCAGACATGACACTTGAGGGATGATAATACAA
>NW_024694153.1:0-348 GCF_008729295.1 Plectropomus leopardus | reverse complement strand
ATATGCAACCACTGATGAAGACAAGCTGTTATTTGTGAGGAAAAAATATATAATATTGTTTGTTTTTCTCTGAAGCTAACCAACTAGTTTTGGTGCCCTAAAGCCAACCATGTCATCACAATGTAAGGACCCCAGGTTTGATCCCGACCTGTGGTCCTTTGCCGCTGCAGCTAGGGCTAAGCCTTTGTACATGGTGTCAGTGTAAACAGCTGACACAGAAGGATACCTAAAATGTCATGAGTAGACGTAGATGGCCATTGACAGAGTGGCGCCAATATGATGAGTTGGGATGAGAATGTGTTGGGGTGCCCCACCACCACCCACTTTAACTCATTACATGCCATCACC
>NW_024694152.1:0-611 GCF_008729295.1 Plectropomus leopardus | reverse complement strand
ATTGACATGACTTTCTGTAGGCCACGTTAAATCCCTTTTTTGGGGCCTTCCTCTCATGATTCAGCCCATTAACTCTCTCCACAATAATGGTCTAAAAAATGTCTCTCTCTGTCATTTTAAAATCTTGAAAAACAGATTCACAATAATAGATGAGTAGATTTTAATTTTTAATTGTTTAATGCACTAACAGAAAATTACTGAAATGCAAATGTTGCCTTGAAACATTGTGCCATTATGGAATCCCACCATGACAGTTTTTGGTTTTGTGTATTTAGGTTTATAGCATAACAGTCGTCATCATTTTCCTTTATTTCTGCACAATAACCTAAGATCCCCAGTCTGTATGTAGGTAGTATCTTTAAAGTCTTTTGGTGTATGGTAGGCACTGGTTATACTTGAAGTTTGAGGAGACGTACTTTGACCGCGATGCTGCGTCAAAGTTAACCTTGGATAGTTTGTTTGGAATATATTTTTGATAGTGGAATTAAAACCTTGCCAATAAAGTTCTTTTAGATTAGAGACACAAGGACGAACCCATTTATCTACATATAAAACAAAACATGGTTAACGTAAATAGCTGATTAATGTATGTAATAAAAAAGAGGAGTTGC
>NW_024694151.1:0-3050 GCF_008729295.1 Plectropomus leopardus | reverse complement strand
AAAAGTCTTGCAAGGAGACAGGAAGCCCATAAGATCAAAATGAGCTATCTAACCAAATAAAGAATTATTGGATTACCTAGAAGCCTTTTAGCCTTTACTTTAGTAAAACAAAAACTTTAGTTACTGTTTTTTAGTTTCAGGATGTCTTCTTCCAGCAAACTTGCTGACTTGCTTTATTTTTTTGCACAGAGTAATATAAGAACTTTTGGGGGATCATTTCAAAATTGGATATCAGAAAAGGGCACTCAAGGTCCTAATCTGTAACATAGAGCTATTAAATTTGGTGTTCTATTGGCACACAGCAAAAGGGCATATGAGGTACAATTGTTTGATTATTTCGGCTAAGCAATTTATCCATAGATGGAGATTTTTATTTACAGCCAAGTCACTATTTCTTGTATTTATGAATGAGGTTTTACATTTTAAAGAGACCTCTGACTTAAAAAACATTTTATCTATGTATTTGTTTGTTTGTTTATGTATGCTCAGTCAATAATTTGTATTGTTCACGATAACTTGATGAAATGGCCAGTTTTCTTACCTCAAAGGTTTTACTCTACATTTTTATTTTAATGAAAGTTTTTTTAAAAAAAAAAGAAAAAAAAAGTCATTTAAAGTACAAAAATGTAATGTGGAAATTTGGATGAAATATTACAATTCATTATAACGTAGCTATTCACGTATTTAATTTTTATGTAATTTTTATAAAAAGTAGATTTAGTGTCAGATATTTGTTATGAGAGGAATTAAGGGTCTGGAAACGTCTTGTCCTACTGATGAATTGGTGAGAACAAAAAAGGAAATATGATGTTTAACAATCATTATTGTCATTGTACAACACAAGGTCAAAACTACCGACCACACACTGCTGTCATACTAACATGCAGTGGTAACATGGTAACATGGTAACATGGTACACATCTAACTTGTCTCCCCGCAAACGTCCCATTCTAGAATGTTCCCACAGTTGTCTTGGAGACCGTGCTCTGAATGTTAATGTCTCGCTGCAGCGCTGCCATGGCAACCAGAGAGCTGCGCTCAGAAAGCTCGTGCCTTAAAGTGTATGTGTGAAGAGGACCGGAGACATAAACCTGCAGGTTTGTTTACAAGACTTTGCATTTGGGAAGAGGTTTGCTGTGTCATGCCCTGCGTATCATAATATTAGAAAGGCGCCAGACCTTCTGCTATTTATACCCCTCCCGCATGTGCTCACATTCAAGGTTGATAGAGAGAGCATGGACCGGTCTGGATACAGGAAGTTACATCATGAACGGCAGACAGGTTGCCCTCTTCTGGACTCGCATGGGTACTAGATGTGTGGGTGTGCATGTGTGTGAATAGAGGGCCTACATGCTTCTCTCTCAGCTCCTCTCCAGCCATGAAGGGCAGACACACACATGCACTGACACAGTTTGTGTAACAGCGAGGACAGGGCAGCCTCCTGATGTAGTGGGAAGATTGGGAAACTCAGCTGTGTGATTTCAGCAGGATGCACACTGGACAGCAGGGGAGTCTGGAGAAGATGACACAGACTGGCAGTCTCAACCTCTGCCTCTACACTTGCTGGTAGGGCCCATAGATTAATGCTATTTTATTCTTCTGTTGTTTGAGATACATGCACATGTTTTCTGCTGCACCTTTGTGTTCCCGTGCTTTAATAAGATGTGTTGCTTGTATAAAAACTCCAATAATGATTCAAAATATTGGTCTATTTAGTCTATTTTCATGTTGGCACTTTATAAGGCAAAAAAAATCTAATTTTTAAGTTTTATATTCCCTCTCTTCTGTGTTCCAGGATTTCCATACATCCAACGTCATTCCAGAGTTCATCTGATGAGATTTAGGCTTCAAGGTTTTCCAGTCCTTTCCTCTGTAAGGTGACACCACTACAGGAGTACTTAATAATCTTTCTGTTATCAGCTGTTGTCTAAGATGCTTAGCAGCTTGTGTTGTGCAACACAAACAGACACACATGTGATAGTGACAAAGCCTTTTGTAGTTTATATTTAGCAGTTTAATTCAAACTAATCATGCATTTAAAGGAATACTTCAAAAAATGACCAGTTGTACATTGATTACTCATCCATTGTTACCTAGAATTCATGAAGAAAACTTTCTTTCTCTCGTATGCCTCCACGGAGAAACGAGAATCCAAAAATCTAGAAAATCTTGGTGTATTGAAGTCCGAGAGGACCCTGTTTAACAACAGCAAAACTGTACACTTTACAAACTCTCACATAAATTGTGCAGGATAATCCAAGTCTTGTTTGTCCAGTTGAATACTCAGTCAGCCTACTTCCCATACACATGAATTTCTGCTGCAACCTTACTATTTAAAATGTTTAGAATAGATTTTGTTTTGTGATTTTTGTTATTATTATCACAGCCTAGGATATGACAGTGATTTGCAGCAACATTGATTGTGACAGTGGAAATAGTGGAAATAGCATGTATTTTCTCCATATGCCAAACATGGTAAAAATGACACCATCAGGTGGGAAATAGTAAAAATTACAAATTCTAAGGCAAAAGCCCAGAATAACACCTAGAAATAATACAGTGCATGTTTTATGCTTTGATGGCTGTGGGATCAAACATTTCAGTTTGAATGGGTTTCAGTAGCGCTTTTTTTTTTGCACTTAACAGTAGGAATGTAACAATTTTGTTTACACAGTGTATTTTAGACTTATTGTAGGAGCAAACAAAAATACACAACACAGCCAAAATGATCAAAACTGAACAATGAAAACCGTGTAAAATGCACCAAATGATTTTAAAATCTTGTTGCTTGTCTATAAATCACTCTGCAGCTCAGCTGCCAAATATATCTCTGACATGCTTGTGAAATACGAACCTTCGAGGGCACTCAGGACATCTGGGGCTGGCCTACTAACCGTCCCAAATGTTAGTCAAGTCAAGTAAATTTTATTTATAAAGCCCATTATCACAAAACAGGGTTTGCCTCAGAGGGCTTTACAGCATGAGACATCCCTCTGCCCTTAGACACTCACATCGCCTAAGGAAAAACTCCCAAAAAAGAACCTCTGAAA
>NW_024694150.1:0-304 GCF_008729295.1 Plectropomus leopardus | reverse complement strand
ATAATTAATATATAATATAAATCTAAACATGGTTTTCTGATCGCACATTTCTTGCCAAGTTGCTCATTGCCTTGTTCCCATGTTTTAAAATAAAAGAAAAGAAATCAGAACCAATTTTCTAAGGTTCTGTAGGTTAAAATGCTTGTGAAAGGCATCTGAACACAGAAAAACAAATCATTCCAGGTTCTAAAGGGTTAAAACAAACAGATTTTGGCATGAAACTTCCCCAGCTGATTTCTTACATTAAGATTATTGGTTTTTTTTATATGTTTTTGGGAATTTTAAATATGCAAAGGATGCATTA
>NW_024694149.1:0-307 GCF_008729295.1 Plectropomus leopardus | reverse complement strand
ATATATAGGACAAAATATATTTAAGAAAAATGATCCAATGTTATTTTATGAGGTTAATGCTATTGCTATTATTTCTTCAGTAGACTAGCTGGTAATATTAGGCCGAAGAATAGTAGGGTACTAGTAATATTTTATTTTATGGCTGCTGTAGCTTAGGCTAAATAATTTTTAAATTGTGTTATTTATTTATTTACTTTGGCCTATTTGACTTTATTTCTGTAGTTTCTTGCAATTCAATTATACTGAATAAGTATTTCTTTCTATTTTTTTTGTTGTTCTTAAATGTAATTTGCAGGTTGTTTATGTG
>NW_024694148.1:0-571 GCF_008729295.1 Plectropomus leopardus | reverse complement strand
TAGAGATTGAGATGCATACTCAAAACGTAAAAAAATCACACCCAATAAGAAAAAAATACTAAAGAAATGCCGACTGTTGATGACGTCACAAATAAATCAAATAATCGATTAGCAGTATATTACAGTGACAAATAATATAAATATACACGTTATCAACTTCATACCAATTAAAAGATTGATAAAATATAATTCTAACGCTGTACATTTGGGTGTTAAAGCGGTTTTCAGTCAGTTTTCACAGACTGTGAAAAATGTTTTTAGCTGAACTCTCTCGTCGATGGTTAGCAAACATGCTAACACCTTTGACTTTTCCCGTTTCCCTAAAAATAAAAACACTCACCGTCCGCTAAAGTCCCGGCCGACAGGGCGACGAGCAGGAGCCCACGCAGAAAACTAAAATCCATGTTTCCTCAAAGTGTGTCTGAACCATCACATCGTCCTTTAGCCTCCTGAAATGTCCCTTAAATCCATCGCTGCTCAGAGACCGCAGAGCAAAACAAACACCCACCTGCACTTCCGCTGTTCTTCTTCTTCTACGGTGGAGTTCTCAGCAGGCTGCACTCTGACAAAG
>NW_024694147.1:0-505 GCF_008729295.1 Plectropomus leopardus | reverse complement strand
GTAAATCTTTTGAATTTGATTAAACCACAGATTGAACATACAGATTAAACGGTCAGTATTTTCTCCTCTAGATGGAACCACTGTGTGCAAACAGAGACTTCCCAAAACCTGGTGGACCTCCTAATCTGTCATTTCTAATTACACTGAAGAGGACGGGACTAATGACTGAGGCTTATGTTCATCATTTTCAGCGTCAGCATTTTAACCCAAAAAACTCCCCCAACTCTGACCTGAAAATTAGCAAATTTTTTAGCAAAGGAAAAAAAAAATCACAATTCTGTAACATAATTTAAAAAACATAATTTTGATCATTAATGGATATTTCCCCCATTAAATCATATTTTCTAACTCTCCTCATTTCTTGCAATTTTCATTGCCTTTTTCCCCATGCTTTTTTTAAAATGAAATAAATCACACCAATTTGCCCAGGGTTCAAATTTTAATTACTTGTGAAAGGCATCTGAACCCATTTCAACCCAGGTTTCAAAGGGTTAATAAACACATC
>NW_024694146.1:0-596 GCF_008729295.1 Plectropomus leopardus | reverse complement strand
GTTCACAGTTTCTGGCTTTGATAAATAGTGTGATTTTGGAGATTTTTCAAGAAAATGTGCCCTTAAACCAGTTTGAGGGTTCTGAGGGTATTTAAAATAAATTTAACAGGCAACCATTTAAAGTTGAATGTTCTCCCATAAGCCAAATAAATAATAAAAAAAAAAAAAAAACCTAACTATGTCCCCAGTGCTTAAGAATTTATTTGAAGTGCTTCCCTCGTTTTGGGGTGTGTATTTATTTTATGATAGTTTTCAGGTAGTTTTCTTGTACTTTCTACAGATCCCTAGCTAATTTCTGGGTCATTACCTCTTAAGTTGCTCATAGTCTTTATCTTCCAGTGCTTTTTTAAAGAAATCAAGCCAATTTCCCCAGGTTTCATAGGGTAATTTAATGACGAATGCCAAAAAAGATTTGGGAATAATTATTTACTCACATTTGTGTGAAAGACCAGCACAAGAAGCAGGGGGATTTTGTGAGCAAGCTTGCCTCAGTAATATCTTAAATCTCTTGAAACCTGAGCAAACTTACTTTATTTCTTCCAAAAACATGGGGAGATATTATGAATATGTGAGTTACAAGAAAATTACAGGAAATT
>NW_024694145.1:0-566 GCF_008729295.1 Plectropomus leopardus | reverse complement strand
ATATATATAAATATTTTCTTTAATAAATAATAAAGAGCTGACATCTTTTTTTATGTTGTTTAAGGAGCAGCAAAGTGCGGCAGCTCTACTACGCTGAGCTGAGGCAGAAGGTGCTGCGTTCGCAGAGCCGCCTTCAGGAGGCTTTGTTCTTCCAGCTGGCTGCTTCTGCTCTCCAAGCCGAAGTCGGAGATCTGGAGCAAAGAGCGGAGGGGAGTGATGAAGAGGAGGGAGAGGAGAACAGACACAGACATTACTTTCTTCCTGAAGATTTCTTTCCCTCATGGGTAAAACAAAGTGTGACCAATTTGACCTAAACTTTACAAGAAATTTGAATGTGTGAGTAACATGAGTTGTGTCCTCAGCTGATAAAGCGCCGTGGACGAGAATTCCTGCTGCAGCACTGCCCGCCGTTACACGCTGAGCTGAGGGGTGTGACTCGCAGCCAAGCCGTCCTACAGTTTATCAAAGAGGCCAGCAGTCTACAGGATGGACCGGTCACTTTCTACAGAATGAGACAGGTCAGACTGCACAGAAATAACCAAAGAAAAACACCAGAACACTGTCTT
>NW_024694144.1:0-565 GCF_008729295.1 Plectropomus leopardus | reverse complement strand
TTAGAGTTCCTTCAAAATTCAACAGTTTAGTTTGCCTTATCTGAGAGAAAACATATGGTTTATATTTTATATATTTTATCTAAATTAGAAAGAATGTATGATTGTTCCTTAGAAGAAGTGATTTATCACACAAGAGGTTGATTAATGATGATTTTTTTTTTCTAAATAGCTGAAATGGTGCAAACTGACCAGCAGATAGCAGCACAGAGCAGTGAGCCAAACGACTTGTACTCTACAGTTTCTGTTACGCTCTGATTCTACTGAATTAGAGTGTAGATGCAAATATTGTACTTTTTACCTCACTATGGGATACCTTAAGTTGCAAGCAAATAGTTTCATGTGTCTGCTGTTGAATGGTGTAGCTGTTATATGAGTAACAGAAACAGAAAATGCATAGTTTAGTCTTTAGACGTATGGATTGATTCACCCTATTTTGTACATTGCGTAATTGCACCTGACACACAGGCACACTTTTACTATACAGGGTTCGTGCTCCAACATGAAAAATGGTCAAGTTTATCATTTTGCTATTAACAAGATTTCTAACAGCTAATATATAAAAAAA
>NW_024694143.1:0-470 GCF_008729295.1 Plectropomus leopardus | reverse complement strand
AATCAATTAATATAAATCTTTTGGAAGGTTTCCATTGCCTTTTTTTGTTCTCGAAAGAATTCTCATCAAGTTTGCTTGGGGTTTAAAGGTTTGAATACTTGTGAAAAGTGTCTCAAAACAGCACAAAAAAAAGTGCTACTGGTCCAGGTTTTAAAGGGTTAAGTGTGTGTCTACAGAACTAGATGTGCAAAAATATTATCTATTTTCCATGTTTTTAGGACTCTTTCCTTCCTGCACCACTCTGTAAGGCCTGTCCACAAGCAAGGGGATTTTTTGTTGATTATGATACATAAAACATCTGTGTAATTCTGCGTTTTTTAAGTGGTATAGCCATACAGGCCATCCTTTGAAAGCTACACTTCTCACAGTGCCACTAATGTTGACCATTTCAAGATACAAACCACCACAGCAGGCCTCATAAACCCTTCTGTCAAACCACAAACCAAATAACAATTATTACTCACCTTTGA
>NW_024694142.1:0-271 GCF_008729295.1 Plectropomus leopardus | reverse complement strand
AAATTACAGTGAATATAAAAAAATAAAATTATAATATGTGGTGTTAAACTGCAGGGATCAGAAACAGAGGTATACAGAAGCATATGGAAATACAGTGAGGTACTTGGGTAAATGTGCTTAGTTACACTCCACCACTGTAAAATTGTGCCAGTAAGGAGACAAAAACCTAAACTTGTGCTGGCTGACCGTCCAGTATTTGGAAATTTTGCAATACCCACAGATACTGAAAAGGGCAGATTTATGTTATTTGCCAAATATATTACAAAATGTT
>NW_024694141.1:0-319 GCF_008729295.1 Plectropomus leopardus | reverse complement strand
AATTAGCAAAAGTTTGATAATCGATCAATCATTTCATATTACTGTGTAAACTCATAATTTAGGAGATTTGTTCATTTGGTCTGACAACAAGCAATTTCCATGACGTCAACATGATCTGAGAGATAGTAATTCATTTATTCATTTCTCAATTTTTAGACATTTTATAGTCAGAATAATAATAGAGTCATCAATAAACAATGTCTGATAATCATTGGTCAGGTCCACTACACTTACTGTACAAGGTCTTTTCAAATACCTTAGAAAGTTTTTGGGTCAAATTGTCTGTTTTGGGTCTCCACATTTTCAACAAAAACGATGA
>NW_024694140.1:0-1639 GCF_008729295.1 Plectropomus leopardus | reverse complement strand
CTGTACCACACAGTCACTACACAACTACACACTGTCCCACACAAACTAACTACACAACATCTACACACTGTCCCATACAAACTCACTACACATCTACATACTGTCCCACAAACTCACTACACAACATTTACACACTGTCCCATGCAAGCTCACTACACAGCATCTACACACTGTCCCACGCAAACTCACTACAAAACATCTACACTGTCCCATACAAACTAACTTCAAAACATCTACACACTAACCCACACAAACCCACTACACAACATCTAGGCACTGTCCCACACAAGCTCACTGCACAGCATCTACACACTGTCCCACACAGACTCACTACACAACATCTACACACTGTCGCACACAAGCTCACTACACAGCATCTACACACTGTCCCACACAAACTCACCACACAGCATCTGCACACTGTCCCACACAAACTCACTACACTGTGAGTTGTAGTTAGTAGTGTAGCTGCTTTCTGCTTTTGCAGAAATGCTGGCCAACGTTATGCAAGATACTACACTGCTAAACACCTCATCCTAACATCAGTGTTAGACCCCTGTTTCAAGACAGAGTGGGTGGTCCGAAATGAGTCTGTGTGCAACAGACCCCAAAACAGTCCCCAAATCCTCAGCAAAACCAAAAAGAGCTTGCCTGTTGGGGTCCCATTTCAGCGAGAAGCAGCGCTTACCTGGAAACACCAAAGGTGAAGTCGAAAAGTATCTCTCCTCCCCGAGAGAAAATCTGAATGCAGATGTTATTGTGGCAATTATTTTTTTTAAATACTGTGTGTGTGGAGGAAACTATGCATTTCTAAAGATACCTATGTACATGTAGACTAAGCCTTAAACACATTATTAAGATCTTTTCAAAGTTTAATGATTTCTGGTCTGGAAAGTTGCACTGATTGACCTTTTTTTTTTTCTTGTTTTTACTCCTCAAAATGCCCGGCTCGGATCCACTGCAGTGCAGTAACTACAATTACTTTTTTATTGTCATTTACCATAATTTGCAAAAAATCACATACCTATTTAGGAAATGATCAGTACTGGTATGTTAACATTGTAACAGAAAAGTATTAATATCACATGTGATACAAGAAGACTGTTATAGATACAAGTGCTACTGGATATGTTCCAGGGCATTTTTTTATTTTGTGAGAAAAGCAAAGGCAGGGCAGGAGTGAAGGCTGGATGAGAGCAGAATCTTACACAACCTGAACTGTGTCTTACCTGAAACTTGTGCAGCTGGTATCTATAAATGGGTCCAACCTGCACGTTCACTTCAGAGTCCAGATCCACACAGTACCTTCCTCTCAGGGCCAGACTCTCAGCAACTACACACAAACACACACAAACACACACGCACACTTTAACATTAATACATGTTTGACACACCAATGCTCGGCAAGATTGGATTTCTTTAGATCTAAACGATAGTGCTTCTTCTGAATCCACACCTGATTACACTGATGAAATCCAGCACACTGGAAGTTTTCTGAATCTGACTATGACTTTGTGAATGTCATGGTTCCTGCATCTCCTCCCCCTCACTGCCAGTAAAATTCCACTCACCTTCCTCTGACCTGCTCTACCTGCAAGCCCCGCCCACTGCTGCAGCCTGCTCTCCCCACAGCTGCAGC
>NW_024694139.1:0-319 GCF_008729295.1 Plectropomus leopardus | reverse complement strand
CTCACAAAACCCCACAAGTCAGCTGGAGGATAATAACCAACATATACATTACTTGCACTCAAAATAAGTAAAGTAAAATGGACAATGACAGATTAGAAAATTAGATTTTGGGTCTCTTGCCATAAATCTTTCTGGCAGAGGACGTCCAAACTCTTCATATGTGTCCCACCCAATGCTGAAATGAAACCTCCACCCTTGCATATATGTACACAAGTATGTGTGCATAAAATGGAAATGCTCAGATAAAAATTACAACTATCTCAAAATGTACAACAGCATTTGAGTAAATGTGTTTGCTTTCTCCCATTGCTGACTGGTA
>NW_024694138.1:0-336 GCF_008729295.1 Plectropomus leopardus | reverse complement strand
TGTGGAGAACTAAAATGGAAATTTTATTATAATATGTGTTTTTATATTGTTCTCCAGCCTATGCTTTTCAGTACTTAAAAGCATGGACAATTGTCTCCCAAAACTGGACATCTGCGCTGAAAATGTGACAAGCTGATTTCACTTTTTTTTATATGTAGACAAATTGCCTTGAAAAACGTAAGTAAATATAACTATAGATCTTAATTTATGTTTATATTGTGGAGTTGTTGCAACTTGAAAATGACAAGCTTCACTAAATTAACCTTTCTGAGTTTTAGCAACTTCAGTAAACCAAGTACACTGCTATATATCTGTATTCTGCTGGTTGCAAACCAG
>NW_024694137.1:0-649 GCF_008729295.1 Plectropomus leopardus | reverse complement strand
TTAGTTTTATTATTGCATAGGGTAAAATAAAGCAAAAGCAAAAAAAAATGCTGTAACACCTGAAAATAGCTTGAAAAAAACAACACAAGGGCTTGTGAAAGGACACCACCTTACATTGTAATTAAAGACAGCTTATGTGCTCATCACCAAGGACAAATATTTTTAAAAATATGTTAAAAAAAAACCCAAAACATAGTCCAAATTTAAACAAGGGAAATATGTAGATAAAATACAATTCCCAAATAGTAAAAATGTCATTTGCTTTTTAACTTTAACACTGAGGCAGGTTATTTTAAAAGTTAATATGATGATATTCAAAGTTTTTCTTACTGTTAACGAATGATGGAAAGACCAAATTCAACAATGAATTGATCTAAGTGACAAGTATTGTGTGTATCCAAAGCCACATATTTCATATTCATACATGCTCCAGTACTGAAGCATCATGAATTTACATGAGAAAAAAAGTCTGCTCTGTTTATCCGAAGTAACAAGATTATTATCTTGAAATTCTGAGAGAAGCTTTTATGGAAAAATCTGCTCTTCTTCTACTGAAATAATAAGATTATCATGTCAATTCAGGAAAACAAAGCAGATATTTTTAAACAATAACCTCATTATCTCAGACTAACAGAGCAAATTTTTTCCC
>NW_024694136.1:0-787 GCF_008729295.1 Plectropomus leopardus | reverse complement strand
CAGAAAATGAAAATTTATTATTTGATTTCATTTTTAACAACATTTTCTTCTTTTGTTGTTTATTGTTAATTTATGCTAATGGACATTGTATTTGTCTGTTCTGTTTTTAACTTATTATTTTAAATTATCTCTGTATTCCTCTACATTTTGTCTCTCTTTCAGATCCACTTAAGTCAAACTTGTCGTTGACAATAACATCAGAGCATGTTTCAAGACTTGTGAGGATGTCGGCACAAATACAAAACCCTCAGTTGTCATACAACAGTGCGGCCATCATCAGCATACTAGAAATGACTGGTAATGTTATCTGCAAGTATTACTGGCTAGTAGAATAATTAAAAGTGCTGCTTTGAGTTGGTATTTGGACCAAACCACCAACCAAAAGTGTTGGTATGTGACAACCTGCAAATGAGAGTCAGCCATCAAATATCTTTCTCCAGAATTGCATACTGCACCTTTAGGTAACCTGTTTGTTTTTATATCATACATGTTAAAAGTTGTTATAATTTGCATGTTTTAGGGGAAATGGCCAAGTTGCTGAGACCTCACTATGTCACCATGTTGGAGTACCTGTTGGTGTTTCTCACAAAGAAAGATGCTAAGTTTCAGCAGCTTGGAATTGTTACAATATTTAACCTCAAGAAAGGTTTGTGTTTTTTCACCTTTTTGTGTTTGATGTACACTTACTGAGGGTACTTAATCCATTATAAATATGTTATCATACATGATCTCCCTGAGCACATTTAAAATAATCATGCACTGCACTTCAGTAGATTTTATCCTGCTT
>NW_024694135.1:0-331 GCF_008729295.1 Plectropomus leopardus | reverse complement strand
ATAAATATGCCTTTACATTTAAAAAAAAGTTTTTACAGTTAGTTAAGATATGTAAGCCAATGCAATTATCAAACAGCACAGTATATAGTGTTATCACCAAAACAAAGCAAGTTTCTAAAAAAACAACACATTCTGTTCTTGTTTTTACAGTTTCTGAACAAGATAACTGGTTTGTTTTTTTTATTGGGAGGGGTTAAGTTGTGTCCTTTTCCTAAGCTAAGATAAAATAAAATACAAAAACATAAGTCATTCCCCACTGCTTAAAAAAAATCTCTAACATGCCTCCCCCGATTTGCACCACCCCCTCTCCCTTTATAAATGACAAACTGTC
>NW_024694134.1:0-540 GCF_008729295.1 Plectropomus leopardus | reverse complement strand
ATTGTTGATTGGTTCCTTCTATTTGTTTTCCTCCTCTGTAGGTTCTTTTTTCTCCCCCTGTCCTGCTTTTTATTCCACTTTTTACATTGCTTGTCCAGCTCTTCTAAAAAACAAAAGTTAATATAAGGTAGGAATGTCATTGATATAAAATGTTAATGTGTCAAAAGAGAACATTTTTCACAGATTACGCATGTTGGTCTATAGGTTAATTTTCTTTACTGAGAAATACCTGGATCTGGTGGAAGCTAACATTAACTAACGGTGCCACTCATTCAGAAACTACTGTCCCAACCCAACAGCGTTACAGTCAGCACATATACATGATTTTAGAAAAAGTAAAATAACTGTGTTAGTCCGACTACAACCAGACTTTTAAAACATGTAAACATATTTGTCCGACTGAAATTGTACTAATTTGAATTTCGTTTAGTTGGACTATCACACCTAGATAATGCAGTTGTGGGTTAATCTGACATAATGTTGAAAGGTCCGCGTGAAACAATGGCAGCCAGCTGGAACGTGTGTTATAGTTAAACGGTG
>NW_024694133.1:0-757 GCF_008729295.1 Plectropomus leopardus | reverse complement strand
GTTAACACCCTGATTTAACCGTAATGTAGGTTTTAGGATCAGGAAAGAACAGCATCTAAGTTATCACAATATTCAGAATCACAGATATCTAATCTTGTGTCAATATCACATTAACGCATTATCTTCAAGTTGTGCTATTTTCCTTTTCCCTCATTTGATTGGCATTTTTATCAGATTTGCTTCGAGCTGCCTCAGGGGAACCTGATAACCGAGCTATAGCACCGTCAACCCGTATCAGGTGTTGTCATATGAAGGTCCCATGTAACAGGATATACCTCTATGTTCCAGAGCCTTCCAGCAAATTCTCATATTTTCTATTTCAGATGCCCTTTTTCTGTCCTAATTCATTCTTTATGCCCCACTTGTCTCCATCTTTATTCAGACAGTTAGTTACTAGTCATATACAGTTTTGAGAAAAGTCAGAACAGACAGCCAGGGTCCTGGTCTAAGGTGCTTGTCTCCTGTGTTCAGCTGTGACTGATAGGTCCCCCAGTAGGTATTGTCACTGCAGGGCCACATGGCGCACACTAAGCTGTGTGTGTGGTTAATGTGGTAACGGACTGAGGAAGGGTGATGAGCGTGTCTTTCTTTTCTCTTCGCTGCAAGGCTGATAGTCTGAGGTCTAACTACACCACAGCAGGAAGTGGATGGCAGAGGATGGTGCATGTAATGGTTTGTCTCTGAATTTCACTGAGCTTGTGTCAACAGCGACAGTAAAAGCTGTCCTCCGATCTCCCTTTAATGCATACTGTTGGCT
>NW_024694132.1:0-323 GCF_008729295.1 Plectropomus leopardus | reverse complement strand
AATTAACGGTTAAGTAATTAATGGTTCAGCTCTACTGTAAAGCGGAGTGATACATGCATGCGTTAAACGCCCCGTGCAGTTATACTCGATATCAGCATTCATAGTATGCCTCTTGTCCAATCAAATTGCTTTGTCGAAACTAACTGTTATGTAAGTGTTGATAAAACACCTGTTGAAAGTAATAGCCCCATCATAGCCGCATGTTTTAAAAGAGATTCCTGGGTAAGCAATGTGCAGTGAAAAGGCTCTGAGAACTCCAGGGGTAAAAGCTGGGAAGTCACCTCCTGCTGCCCAGTGTAGGCCTGTGTTTGTGGTGGTAATGT
>NW_024694131.1:0-451 GCF_008729295.1 Plectropomus leopardus | reverse complement strand
GTTTTTGTAACAGTCTAAAAATCTCTTTTTCCTTATTTAGATGAGCAAGAGAGGAAAGCCCTGATCTTAAATCAATCAAGAAGAGGTGGAAAGAGGGTTGTGAACCTAAAAGTTTTGGTTTGTGGATAAAGAATTGCCCTATTAAAATAAAAATCAAATATAATGTGCTCCATTAAAATAAAACAATTACAACACAGTTCAAATATTTGTTACATGTATCATCATAATGACAGATTATATCTTCAACCCTTTGAAACCTGGATCGACATCACTTTTCTTGTGATACATAATCTTAACAATAATTTAAACCTTTGACCCCAGAGCAAATTTGTTTGAATTTTTTCGAACATCGCAATGTAGCCAATGATCAATATGCCAAGAAATGTCCAGCAAATTGAAAAAACAAAAAATAATTAATTTTGGTATTTATTTAAAAATAGACAAAAAGTAC
>NW_024694130.1:0-981 GCF_008729295.1 Plectropomus leopardus | reverse complement strand
AAATCACCAATTTCTTTCAAATTGCGGGACATTTCTTGCCGAGTTGCTCATTGCATTTGTCCCCCATGTTTTCAAAAGACATTCACCAAATTTTCTCAGAGTTCAAAGCGTTAAGAGATGAGGCTGAGGAGGTGACAGCAGCTCTCTGCTAAGGCTACCCTAACACTTTCAAAAACCATCCGTAGGTGTTTTAGTTTCAGAAAGCGTCCCCCATCTGTTAACGTGAGTGGTTTCTGTGATGCCTGTTTGAAGTGACCTTACTGCCTCTGTTGTTGATCTCAGGTGCAGCAGCTTGTGGAGCAGCTTCAGATGTACAGAGAGAGACAGAGTCACGCTGAAGCTGAAGCTGAAGCCTCACAGCAGGTTTGTTCATCATTTTTTATCAGTTTACTTGTTCAGACACCTCCCACAAGCATTTAAAGCTTTGACTCTGAGCAAAATGGTTTGATTTTAGCATAAAAGTTCCTGCAAATTAAAAGAAATTCTTAAAAGGTGACGAGAAAGTTATTATGGGGCCGTTCGGTAGTAGCATAACACCTTTTCTTCCTTTTTCTCCCACTCTTTCATACAGCTAGCAGTTTCACCACAGCATTCAGAACGAGTTTGAGGTTCTGCACAGATGTCTGAAAAGCCAGACTGTAATCTTGATATAGCTTGAAGTGGAGAAGAGCCATGTGTATATAAGATTGTGTCACCTGCATGAAAATTTGATATTATAAGTTTTAATGTTTTTCCCTTTTTCTGGCAGTTGCTCGACGAAGCGAACAAAACCGTCTCAGCTCTGAAAGAGCAGCTGAGCAGTTTGGATCAGAGCGGCAGTGGAGTCAAGGTAACGGTGTCGTCACGGCTGGAGGATTCGACGGGGCAGCTTCAGGTAAGAACACCTACTCATTTCATCAATCAGCAGCTGAATGTCAAAGGCACCTTAACAAAAGACTCCACTGTAACATCAACCTCTGAACTCATCGTTGCAGGAATCCT
>NW_024694129.1:0-2119 GCF_008729295.1 Plectropomus leopardus | reverse complement strand
AAGGCTAATAGTAAGGCAAAAATGTCAAAAATTGCATGTCCCGAAAACAGCTGAAAACACCTCAAAACAGCATAAAATAGCATGCCAAAACACGCCATAGCATAGAATATTGCAAAAACGGACAAAAACAGCAAAATAATGCATGTTGAAAAAATGACAAAAAAAAGGCAAGGCTATAGTAAGGCAAAAATGTCAAAAAATGGCATGTCCCAAAAACAGCTGAAAACACCTCAAAACAGCATGAAATTGCATGCCAAAACACGCTATGGCATAGAATATTGCAAAAACGGACAAAAAAAAGCAAAATAATGCATGTTGAAAAAATGACAAAAAAAGGCAAGGCTAATAGTAAGGCAAAAATGTCAAAAAATTGCATGTCCCGAAAACAGCTGAAAACACCTCAAAACAGCATAAAATAGCATGCCAAAACACGTCATAGCATAGAATATTGCAAAAACGGACAAAAACAGCAAAACAATGCATGTTGAAAAAATGACAAAAAAAAGGCAAGGTAAAGGCAAAAATTTCAAAATATGACATGTCCAAAATACAGCTGAAAACACCTCAAGACAGCGTAAAAAGGTGTGCTGAGATACGCCATAGCATAGAATGTTGCAAAAACTGACAAAAACAATAAAATAATGCATGTTGAAAAAATGATGAATAAGGCAACTCTATTGTAAGGCAACAATGTCAAAACATGACATGTCCCAAAAACAGTTGAAAACACTTCTAAACAGCATAAAATAGCATGCCAAGGCACGCCATAGCATAGAATATTGCAAAAATGGACAGAAAAATAAAATAATACATGTTGAAAAAATGACAAAAGAGGCAACTCTATTGTAAGGCAAAAATGTCAAAATATGAAATGTCACAAACACAGCTGAAAACACCTCAAAACAGCATAAACGTGCTGAGACGCCATAGCATAGAATATTGCAAAAACCGACAAAAACAGCAAAATAATGCATGTTGAACAAAAGACGAAAAAGGCAAGATTATATTACGGCGTAATATATAACGTGCAAAAAAACAGGTGAAAACACTTCAAAACAGCTTCAAATAGTGTCCCAAGACACGCCATAGCATAGAATATTGCAAAAACAGATAAAAACACCTTGATAATGCATGTTGAAAAAATGACGAAAAAAGGCAAACTATAGCAAGGCAAAAATGTCAAAACATGACATGTCCCAAAAACACCTCAAAACAGCATAAACGTGCTGAGACACGCCATAGCATAGAATATTGCAAAAATGGCCAATGCACCATACTTTAGCATTTCGTCCAAAATAATGTAAAAAGTCATACAATTGCATGTCTTCCGAAATAGCATCAACTTTTTTTTTCACCAGTAATAGCTAAAGCCATGGCCAACTTCGGGTCCCCACCTCGCAAATGTACTGATTGTATAGATCTGCCCTTCAAGGGGAAGTTGTTTGTGTAATACATATGAATGTAAACTTTAAGTATAACTTGACTGGTGCGTGGAGGCATACAACCCTGTGGTAGTAATTCTAGTTTTTCAAATTTATTGCGCGTCAATATCTCCCTTGCCTTGTTTTAGACTTTGAGTTGTATTTGTAGCTACAGGGGCTGATGAGCAATGCATTAGCTGTTTACTTTCTTAAGTGGAAATGGCACACTTGACAGTAGGGTGAACTTACAGCCAAATACTTCATAGTCCAATTTTCCTTACTGAGGCCTCTATCGGTAGATAAAACATTACCTGGCACAATATTAAAGAAGCTGAAAATGTGTTTGCCCCAGCTGAACCATCGAGTTCTTTTGCATTTAACTCTAGGTCTGGTTGTTTAGCGTTAGTGTCAGATGTATTTTGGATGACTTAATATTTTAGTAAGCATTCCTTAAAATCAGCCATGTGGTTTTTGGACACAAAAGGAGTCGTGGGCCAAGAAAAAGTGTTGGAAAGGAAACACAAGTAACCTTTCAGAAATCTTTTAAATTAACTTGGCTTTTATTCACATTTCATATCTGCTGACATCTCAACTGCACCATCTGTCCATACATTCATCTACTTTTCTGAATAGTCCTTCTCTCCTCGTCCTAACTGATGAAAACAGGAGGTGAGACCACCACCATCACTAGTAATAAT
>NW_024694128.1:484-1404 GCF_008729295.1 Plectropomus leopardus | reverse complement strand
AAAAAATAACAGTACATGCAATACTTTTGTTTTTGCTCCCGTTTTTTCGCAGGTTTAAGATAAATATCTAAGACGTTTTATTAATATACTCAGTACATAAATGTAGAAAATTTATAATCACAGTGTTTTTAAAATTTTTTTTTTTTTTTTGATAATTTTCCAATAATCCTGCCCTCTTTTTTTTTTCTTTTTAAAACTATTTTTAGTAGTTTTCTTGTCACCTTTTACCAATGACCTGCAATTAGTGGGACATTCCTTGCCAAGTTGGTCATTTCCTTTTTCCCTATGTTTTCATCCTTTAAATCATTCTTTAAAAAAACCCACCTTTTTTATGTTTAGAATTGCTTTTCAGGGATTTTACCATCCGTTTATTTTATTTTATTTTATTTTATTTTATCACTATGTACCTAGGCGACGCGGTGGCTTTGTGGTTAGCACTGTTGCCTCACAGCAAGAGGGTCCCTGGTTCAAATCCTGGTTGGAACGGGGTTCGGTCCGGGCGGGGGCCCTTCTGTGCGGAGTTTGCATGTTCTCCCCGTGTCCGCGTGGGTTCTCTCCGGGGTCTCCGGCTTCCTCCCACAGTCCAAAGACATGCAGCTCAGGTTAATTGATGACTCTAAATTGCCCTTAGGTGTGTGAGTGTGTATGGTTGTTCGTCTATATGTATCGGCCCTGCGATAGTCTGGCGAACTGTCCAGGGTGTACCCCGCCTTTCGCCCGATGACAGCTGGGATTGGCTCCCCCCCGCGACCCTTACGAGGACAAGCGGTTAGAGAAAATGACTGACTATGTACCTAATGTTTGGCTCTTACGTTTGTTCTCTCTATGTTTTGATATGTGTTTTGTTTTTATTGTAAAGCACCTTTCATAACACAGTTACAAGGTGCTTTACAATAAAAACAAAACACATATCAAAACAT
>NW_024694128.1:0-423 GCF_008729295.1 Plectropomus leopardus | reverse complement strand
TATGTTTAGAATTGCTTTTCAGGGATTTTACCATCCGTTTATTTTATTTTATTTTATTTTATTTTATTACTATGTACCTAATGTTTGGCTCTTACGTTTGTGCTCTCTATGTTTTGATATGTGTTTTGTTTTTATTGTAAAGCACCTTGTAACTGTGTTATGAAAGGTGCTTTATAAATAAAGTTTATTGTAATTATTGTTATTGTTATTGTTATTTTTATTGCATTTTTCCCATGTTTTGGACAAAAATCAAACCAATCTGCTCAAGTTTCAAAGGGTTATAAAGCTCTACTGCACAGGTGTGCCTTGGGATGGTCACAGTAATAGGACACTCAAAATGTGCACTTTGTCAAGTCAAGTAAATTTTATTAATGGAAGCCAATTATCACAAAACATGGTTTGCCTTAGAGGGCTTTACAGTGT
>NW_024694127.1:0-685 GCF_008729295.1 Plectropomus leopardus | reverse complement strand
TCCTCATCTCCAAAACAAACCAGGTGTTTAAAACCAATAAAAGCACTTACTAAAGCAGTTTCATGTTTGACTTTTCTCTATTGTTGTTCTGCAGGTTTTAGACAGACCACAAGTCCAGCACCTGCTTACAGGGTCTGCAAACTATGGTAGCTGCAGTGCAACATGGCGATCTCCATAATAAGGACCCTCTTTCTATGAAGATATAATCAGTTCATTCTAATGAAAACATACTTAAATTGAATTATATTCCATTTCTCCACTTAAATCCTACTCACTAAACCCGAACCTGTGTGTATATTATGCCTTCTGAACAGAGAGACTGTTAAACAACCAAAGAACCAGGTCACATGTGATACACATCATTCAGGAAGGAAATCAAAGCTATCTGGTGTTTATCTGCTGACAAAAATGTGCTTCAGTGGTGTCACTTTTCCGCTGAACATAATCGCTCTAAATCTTTAAAACTTATTTAGGACTTTTATTTAATGCAGTAAATTAGAAACCCTTGAAAGGATTTTTATTTGATTTTACTGAGGCAAGCATAGCCCAATATCACTGACATGTGTTAAGAGAAAGTTTTGATTTCATAGTGATGGACTTAAACCAGGGTTCCTATGCAGTATGTTAAAGTATGGAATCTGATTTTGGTAATTTGCGGGTCTGGATAAGTTTGCAGGTCATGGCA
>NW_024694126.1:0-369 GCF_008729295.1 Plectropomus leopardus | reverse complement strand
TACATGCTTTTCAAAGTGAAATAATCCAATGCTATGGAATCAGTGGTGTTTAACATAAAGTATTCAGCGGTTGTTAAAATTCATTTATTTTATTTATTTGCTTCCATATCACTCTGAATGGGCTGATCTCTCCAGGTGTTGAAGGACAAGGAATGGGCCAGGACTTGAAGTTCAGCTATAAAAAATGCTGCTGTCTGAAAATGCGCAAAATCACATCAATTCATTGTGAGCGTGACACGAGGTGTTTTTACTGCAAACCCTCAGCGGCCAATGTGGCTGCAGTGTGTGAGAGCCCAGTCGAGCACTATACCCACCGTGAGTCTGCTTCCAGTTTTAGCTTCTGTGTGTACCTCTGAGTGAGTGAGAGAG
>NW_024694125.1:0-699 GCF_008729295.1 Plectropomus leopardus | reverse complement strand
AAGTACAAAGTGAAATATTTCTCTCTCACATGAGTAAAAGTATAAAGTGGCATGAAAAGAACTGACTCAAGTACAAGTACCTCAAATTTTTACCTCAAGAACTTAGTTACATGCCATCACTGAGTAAAATTACTTGAGTAAATGTACTTAACGTTGACCTTAGTTACATGATACCTGATTCACAAAACCCCTTAAAAAAGAGATAGAATTGACATTTTGGCCGTTAAATCTATAAAAATCAGGCTAACGTTAAACTGAGCTAATTGATCCAACGGTGAAGATCGATTTGTGTTTTACGTTACCTGACCAGCACTGTATCAGTTTACTGTCTGTACATAATAAACTCAGCGTTTGTGATTTACTCAGCCTGCAAACTCCAAAAAAAAGTTTATTTCCTCATCCAAACGTTAACTATCAGTTAGCCGACGCGCTAACGTTAGCATACGGATTTAACTCGTTACTGTCAACATTTAGACAAAACTTACCGTCACTAAACGTCACGCAGCGGGAGACCTCACCACTCGCTAACAAATGTCCGTATTAGATGGTCAAAGCGAGCTCATGGTGACCGTGCCAACTTAAATCAATGGTGAGACTGAAACCAGCTGAGAAACACTGACGAGTTCATTCAAACATAAACAAAAAGTCCGCCGGCTTTCCGCGCATGCGTCTGGGGGCGCGTCATAGGTGCGTCATAGA
>NW_024694124.1:0-475 GCF_008729295.1 Plectropomus leopardus | reverse complement strand
ATTAGTATTAGTATTATTATTATTATACAGAGAAGTACATCCAAAGTCTGTCATTAAAAACACTAAAAATAGTGACATAAATGTTTAAATCATATGAATAAACAATCTTTTTTTTTCAGTAAACATACAAGTTTTTTAGGTATTAGAATAGATATCATTACAAAAGACTGATATTTTTAGGAACCTTTTACACAGTTATCTTTCTGTATTTGTTTTGGGTTTTTTTGTAGTTGCTTTTTTGGAGGAGACCATCACAAATACTTAATAATTTTTTGACAAATTCTCCCTGATGCTTGGGTGCTGTATTTTTTATTTTGTTATTGTTTTGTATGTTTTTTTTGTTTGTTTGTTCTTTGTGTCTTTGCCTTTTGGTTGTTTTGGCTACACACTTTTCTAACGCAGGACAAGGCTCTGTGAGTATAGCTTGTGTTCATGTCGTCACTGTCCTTATCCTGTAATATATTTATTTAACTTT
>NW_024694123.1:0-750 GCF_008729295.1 Plectropomus leopardus | reverse complement strand
TTAGAATTAGATCCACCTTTGCTAAATGCCATTGCAAATGTCAATTGGAAAAGTAGATAATCAAACGTACAACATTAGTTTGTCGGGTGCTCTTGGAAAATGGGGTGAGGGGAGGATGATGGTGATGAGTGATAATGTTGAATGGACATGTTAGGTGTTTTAACAATCACAGCGCTGTGTTGATGCTGACCGGTAACCCACAGGTGGGTCTTCCAGCTCTGCCTTTTCATTTCCAGTCAACATATTGTAACCGATTGTAGCTCCTGTTGCTAACAGCAAAGGCCTACGGCATACGTTTCTGGGTGAAACTTGCATTTGTGAATGTTAGTCTGCGATACATGCATCAGTGTAATAAATGTCAGGTGCACTGGTACAGCCAACAAAAGTGTTTAGTCACACTTGGAGTTTTTGTTTTTACTCACTTTGGGGCCCTGAACCACCATAACTCTAAGTGAATGACATGACAGAAAAAAAGAAAACAAATGAACAATTTTGTTAATTAAATAATTCTTGTAACAAGTTTTATTTACAAGTTAAAGATATCACCCTGGACTCTGAGAAATTGAAATGAGCACTTCCTGACAAATTTTTGATGCTTTGATGAATTAATAAAACTAAAAACAATTGCTGGATTAATGAAAGACAATAAATAGTTGCAACCCTAACATTTAACAAATGTGAAATTTATCAGTTACTAAATTAAATGGTGTTGGTATCAAAATAAACAACACAAAGTGTCAATTATTAAAA
>NW_024694122.1:0-887 GCF_008729295.1 Plectropomus leopardus | reverse complement strand
GCATTTATTTCTGAAGAATAACTAACATCACCAACATCTCTTACTGCCCCCCCCTACAAAGCAGTCTAGAAAAGGGCCTGCCCTGCTGGAAAATAATGGAAACACCTCTACACACCCATGCCAAACGTCTCATCATTGTAGACGTTTATCTCCTCATCTTCCTCTGCCATGGCCTGCAGAAGCCCACAGTCCATGTTGGTCCCATCCTCTCCATCACTCCACTCCTCTCCATTTTCAGGCCACTGAGGCTCACACACCTTTTCAGCCTCCTGTGGAGTTAAAATACACAAATAACCCATAAGACACTGACAGGACCCCTTCAAAAACAACCCAGGAAACTATAGCTCGTTTCAGCAAATTACAGTATCCCATTAATGTATGAAAAAGTTAAGTTTTCACAGCCATTGTTGCGCCATACTTATTTAGCTAGCATGCAACCACTGCCAAATTAGCTTGTTAGCACACGGTGTAGGCCCCAAATTGAGACCTGCAGCTCGCTCAATTCAACTGAATTCAGACATTAAAAAGCAGAAGAATTATACAAACTTACTTGTTGCTGTTCCGAATCACTCATTGTGTATTTTGTTTTTTTACACTTTACGCCGACAGGTCGCGGTGACTTTCTTTTTTCCTGCAACGTTACCTGCTTTCTCTCAGAAGGAGGCTCATTAACTTTTAAGTGAACTCACCTGTGAGCTGCAGAGGCGCGTGCACGCGTCAGCACGCTTCACGTAGCTGTCACCGCACCTCGCTGTTTCCTTATAGACTGTGGATATTTCAAGTGGTTATGAATTTGTTCAAGAGTTTTAAAGCAGTCCAAAAAAATAGGATTACATTCGGGATGCAGACACTGATTTTTAAGAGTTGCGCACGAGGCGGAAGTGGTG
>NW_024694121.1:0-339 GCF_008729295.1 Plectropomus leopardus | reverse complement strand
AACTAAATTCTATAGTATGCTTCATTACTACTACCAGTACTTCTACTTCAACAAAAAATTGTAATGAACAATGAACAACAATGAAGCCAATATTTACAATACAATTTACAACTGAAAAATGAACAAATCTTAAAGTAGATAGAGTAAACATAAAGGGAAAAAAACAGACACTACTGTATGTATCTAAACTCCACCGCATGCAAGTGGAACCAAAATAACAACCAGCAGCCCACATGAGGTGCTCACTTAATGTATACATGCAACTTGCAGCCACTTCAATAGCTGTAAATGCTGTAAATAAGGGAGAATATGTCAAAGGTGCAGGTCAATTGCAGAGGC
>NW_024694120.1:0-603 GCF_008729295.1 Plectropomus leopardus | reverse complement strand
GGTACAGTATGAAGTCCAAAAGTCAGACAGTCGCCCACCTTGCCCAGAGTGGTGTACTCCACTGCGATCTCGCTGAAGAAGAAGTACACGTAGTTCCCGTACTCTATGGCGTGGAGGAAATGGGGCTCTGTGGGAGACGAGAAGAAAAGACGTGTGACAAAAACGCTGGCAGAGACGCCTCATTTCCTGTAGGACGGCTGCTTTGTGCAGGATGCTAAACACAAACAGTCTGGAGACGGAGTCCAGGAGAGAAATCTTTATATAAGCACAGAAAGACGAGGAGAAGCCAAACTCATAAAAACACTCGTGAATCTGAATCCGGTCTAATCCTTTAAGTCTTCTGACATCAAGAGAAAGTAACTCGGAGCCTGAAAACACCTGAAGACCCAGCTGAGATCTGTAAGCAGCTTATGTGAGTTAACAAACATTAAAAACAATCACCTAAATTAGAGAAGCACAAAACATCAAGCCCTGATAGATGCTTATCAGAGGGGCGGACTCACACACGACTCGGACCAGAGTCAGAATCGAGTCACAGTTTTGCTTAACTTTAAACTTGACAAAAGACAAGAAAAGATAGAACTTTTGGGTCATTTCTCATTA
>NW_024694119.1:0-564 GCF_008729295.1 Plectropomus leopardus | reverse complement strand
GGGGGGGGGGGGGGGGTTGCATTCGTGAACATGTGTTTGGACTGAGGTGTTGTTTGCAGATACAGCACACTGTAAACATGGCATCACCAGTCACATTAGCAATACTTACAATTCAAAATGTCTCGAGTCGCACCCTTAAATACCAGTTTTTTTGGGGGGGTGAAAAGCATGATAAATGGTAACCTCCTGCCCAGGTGATCATTGTTGTGCGAGTGGTGGGATTTGTCATTGGGTTTCCACTCACCGTGCCCTGGACATAATCTGCTGCTGGTTCTCTGCCCCGAGGAAGAATACGATTTTAATACATTAAGGTGGTGCCGAGATAGAGAATTATGCAGAGTTAAAGTGTTCACCTGTTTATTATTCTAACATGCAACAGCCTCCATCCACACTAATCTCCAAAAGAACACACCCCAACTCCCAGATTGCTGATCTTGGCTCGGAGGCAACGGTGAAAGGAGATTCTCACCTGAGATAAGGTGAGGAGAGGAGCGGGAGAAGGAGGAGGAGAAGCATATATCACTTTTAAAATATACTTACAAAAACATGATACTGGAGGAAAAG
>NW_024694118.1:0-513 GCF_008729295.1 Plectropomus leopardus | reverse complement strand
GAATTGAAATCCTGTTATGTTTTGATATCAGCCTCATTGTTACCTGTTGACTCACCTAATGCTTTTTAAAAAAAAAATTCGAAAAGGGGGCCACAATGTAGACCTCCTGCTTATTTTTGTAGCCAGAAAGCCATTTCCTTCAGCGAAAACAAAGCTTTTATTTCACAGATAAGAAACAATAATTTTTAAAGACCCCCAATTTATGCTATATAAAATATGAAATGCGTATGCTTATAGTGTTTGCATGTTTTTTAGGTTGCAAAACGCTTCTAGTATGAGACAGTTGTTTTTTTCCGCGAACCTAATTATAATGAAGGCAACTTTTACAACCTTAACTTTTTTAAATGTTGCTGTTGTTCCCAGCTTCATGTCAGCAGAGGAAAGGTCTGCTAGTCGCTAGGTTAATTTATGCAATGTAAAATGCCATAGGATTATGCTAACAACATTAGCATGTTGTAGCCATATACCTCACCTGGTGTGGCGCTAAATGTGAGGCAGTAAGAGGAAATGCAG
>NW_024694117.1:0-1904 GCF_008729295.1 Plectropomus leopardus | reverse complement strand
AATTTTGACATGCTAATAGGATATAACTTGGGAACTGTAAAAATGCACTGCTATTCTTCACAGATATGCAATGATTACTTAATTGTTTCGGTGATCAAAAGACAAAAAATTGCTCTCTACTTTGGTAAGCCATTTTGGTCATGTTTCAAGCAAATATTGGAAACATTTGCTTTGACAAATTCTGCAACTCGCAGATGTTAATTTGGGCTCTGGGAGGTTGTGTTGGATGTTTTTCATTACTTCAGCATTTCATAGACTTAAAGATTAATTTAGAAAATAATTGGCAGATTAATTGTTGATGAAAGGAACATAAATTAAATGGCAGTATGATGATGTAGCCCTACTTTTTGTCAAATCACCCAAAATATCACAGATCACCAACAATACTTCATGTTGAATGTAATTATTTTATCCTTAAATTTTATCTCTGCAGCCATGACTTTTATTGAACTAGAGTGAATGAGTCTTGTGCCTCCACAGTTTCATGGTGAATGCAAAAAAGGTGAACATTCTTCGTGAGTTGAAGGAGTCACTTCTTCCCAAACATGCAAAAAAACATTACTAAAACACACTGGTACAAACCATCTCATGTGTTCTCATGTGCCTTAGATGTGTTTTAAATAATATTTCAGCAAAAATGCTTTTGCTTGGGAAGTACTCTGCATGTGACGGGATAAAGGAGACTCAGATTATATTGCAGGAGTTATGTGAGAGTTTGCAAATGGATGTTTTCATATGGTTTTGCTGTTAAATGTGGTCCCCATTTACTGTTTACCCGTTTTGCCTTTTTTAGTTTCCTAATTCACTTTGGATGCAAGAATTTAATGTAACACCTGGTGAGTAATTGATATACTTATTTAAGAACACAAAAAATGTTTCACAGAGACAAAAACTTTAGGAGTATTTGTGTATCTAAGATCAGTGATTACTCTATGGTCACCTTGAGGACTTTGTGTGGCACCTCAGGGAGCAGCTCCTTCAGCGTAGACAGAGAGGCCCCCAGGAGCCACTGGATGGACGGCGCTCTCCTCAGCATGAGCTGACCAACCAGAGGGTTAATACACGGGAACTGCAACAGACAGTTTTCCTCCTGGAGGGACAGAAAACAACAGCAGCACACAAACTCATATTAGAAAAACCCCTTAACCAAAAAAAAGACTAATAAGTAACTTAAATCACCTCTGAGGGAATCACAGTCAGCCAGTCTCTGTCGAGGTAGTTGAGAGGATTCTTCTCACTGGCCATCAGGCTGTGGAAGCAGATCTGGCTGATCCATTTGGTTATTTCTGTCACCTCAGACACAATCAGCACCTGACAAATACAGCTGAAGACTAAGTAGTTTATATGGCTATTTTACCTAATACCACCACGAATTCAAATCCAGTTGTTGAGAGATGTGGTGGTTAGAGCAAGTCAAATGTTATTTAAAGACACACAACTATTTGTAACTACATGATATGGTGAAATTTTACCAGCAGTTTTCTTAATTTTGAGATTTTTTGAGAAAAATAAATCACATTTGTTCTTTACCTTGACATCTAGATCCTCAGCCTTCATACCGAACAGCACCAGAGACGAATAAATCTGCACTAAGTTACTGAAGGCTTCACTGGAAAATCTGCCAACACACAGACAGACAGAAGCAGCGACGGTAAGCCTTTATGTACAAAATGCGTACGTTTGTGTGTATGTGTGTGTACTGTATTAACGTGTGTATGTACGTGTGTGTTCACTGACCCTCCTCCCTGGCTGTCTCTGCAGTGCAGGATGAGCCAACAGCTGTTGTATTGCAGAGAGAGAGCAGTCAGCCTCATCACTACTCTCTCACTGGCTCGCTCCTCACACAGTTCATCCTCCCCCTACACACACACACACACACACACACACACACACACACACACACA
>NW_024694116.1:0-496 GCF_008729295.1 Plectropomus leopardus | reverse complement strand
TTTTTTTATTTAACTTTATTTTATGTTATTTATTGATCTTTTTTATTCATTATTTATCTATTTATTAATTCATACATTTATTTATTTATTTTTAGTAATTTTCACTAATTTTTGAGTCATTTTTTATTGCGTTGCTCATTGCTCTCTTCCCACGTTTTTCCACATAAATCAAGCCACAGTGCTCAGGTTTCTTAAAAAAGGAGGAGAGATGATGCAGGTGGATGAGTGCTGTGGGTTTTCAGGTCCTGTCTCTGAGAGAAGGCGCCGGCGCCAGCCCCGTCTCAGTGACACGCTGCGTGCAGCCGACAATCTCGAGTAAATGATGGATGGCATGTTATTGCTCCCACAGGTCTCGCTGGGCACAGTTCCAGTATGATTGCCAACCCTCCGAGCAGAGCGCCAGTGGCTGCAAGCAGGACAACTACGGAGCTTGTCTGCTCGCGTACACCGGCCTGATAGGTAAGAACTAAATGTTTGTGTGCCGGCTCAGGCCTCC
>NW_024694115.1:0-252 GCF_008729295.1 Plectropomus leopardus | reverse complement strand
ATTTCTTGGGGGTGCTGTTTTTTTTAATGTTTAATTTAAAAAAAAAAGGTTTTGTTTCTTCTTTTTTTAAAAAAAAAATCTGTTTTTGGGGCGTGTTTTTTTTTCTTTTTAATAATTGAATATTTTTTGTTTTTTCTTTTTTAAAAAAGTTTTTAGGTTTTTTTGGGTGTTTTTTTTATACAAATCATTTTGAGTTTTGAGGTGTTTTTTTTTACTTTTAATACTTAAAGTCCATTTTTCTGATAATACTTA
>NW_024694114.1:0-338 GCF_008729295.1 Plectropomus leopardus | reverse complement strand
GTACATCACCCCAAAACATCAAAATTATTAACCTTTCATGTTCATGCCAAAATAGCTGGCTATTAATTTTCTCTGAATCAACTGATTGATTAAACAACTAATCGTTTGAGTTGTTCTTTTATAAACGATTTGGTTATTTAATTTACAACAAAACCTCACATTTATAAAGCTGTCAGATAAATGTAGTGGAATAAACACTGCAATATTTGCCCCCGGGGTGTAGAGAAGTACAAGTATAAAGTGGCATGAAAAGAAATACTCAAGTACAAGTACCTCAAATTTGTACTTAAGTAAGTACAGTACTTGAGTAAATGTATTTTGTTACATTCCAGCACTGG
>NW_024694113.1:0-920 GCF_008729295.1 Plectropomus leopardus | reverse complement strand
TCTGATGAAACTTACATAACATTTTCACTTAGGTTGTATAGATTTTAGGGATGTTAAGCATTTGAAGATACTCCAAGAATTGACACCACAATAAAAACAAAAACACCAATGTACGCATTGGTGGAACATTTCTACTGCAGAGTTAAAAGGGTTATTAAAAGCACTACACATCATCAAAAGAGTGAGATATTGAGTATCAGCAGCTCATCTTCTTTTCAGTGTCTCCATGACCCACATTTCAACCCTCTTCAAAACAAGTGTAGTGTACATATGGTGCAGAGCAGTGCTCCTCAAATCTGGTCCTCAGGGTCCTGAACAGTGCTGGGTTTTCTACCCCACCAGGTGGTTAATTGCATTCAGCTGTCATCTAGGGTCAAAATCAGCCCCGGATCACAAACACAGAGTGAAGATTGTCTGGCAGAGTGGAATCCCAGCAGCGCCCCGAACTCTGGGAGCTGGATGAGTACAGCCATAAACACACCTGTGTCAGGTTTTAATTGTATGAATGTCAAGGCTTTACACACACACTTTCCTCTTTGTATTAGTAAGCACTCTACATCACATTTATAAAGAGAAAAACAGACACAATGCTTTTTTACTTTTTCTTCTTTTTTCAGAAGCTGCTGGATGCTGCAAAGATGTAAATATCCAAGAACATTGTGTTTTTGCACCCATTTTTCACAGGTTTAACCCATTGAAACCTGAGCGAATTAGCTTGATTTTCTTTCAAACGCATGGGAAGAAGGTGACGAGCAGCAAAAAAAGGGTAAAAGTTCTTAAAAATAAGTTTCTAATTCTAGAAATTTCTTCCAATTTGTGGAAAAATTCTCATCAAGTTCCTTATTTCCTTTTTTCCACATTTTTGACAGAAATCCCACCTGTTTTCTCAGATTTCAAATATTTAAATACTTGTGAAAGGC
>NW_024694112.1:0-716 GCF_008729295.1 Plectropomus leopardus | reverse complement strand
TCACCAGGGGTAGTTACAGTACTGCTGGGGGATATAACTAAACAACTGCGTCACAACATTTAAGGATTTTGGCTGTATCACAGTGCAACATGACACTTCTTTAAATGACTGGTTTGGGCATTTTACATAAGTCTATAGCAGGGAAATATATAATAATTCTAAGAAACATCTGGCCTCAACAATAGCAATCATGTAGGCTGTATTTTTTGAAGTGTGGATAAAAAACTGTAGTGGCAAATCTGAATTTCAGTTCCCACTCGACATTGTACCTTTTGTAAGACGCATAAAAAATTAAGGGATTTCCCCAATTCTCAAGAGATGTCAAGCTTCTAAAACAACACACAGTGTGGTAGAACTGCACCACTGCTGTTGCTGCTGCATGGATTTACATGACATCACCATAATCAAGTACCAAAGTTTTACTGCAACATTTTTTTCTCTCGCTACAAAAGTTAGGATGCAGTGAGCATGAAAGTTTAGAGAAAACCTCAATGTACCTACTGATTTTATATGGGTGTCAGTGTAGGTTTTTTCAGCATTTAACACATTTTTTAACAATATTTTTAAAGGCTTTTTAGTGCCTTTATGACAGCTAGAGAGTGAAAGGAGTGTGGGGTGAGAGATAGAGAGAGAGAGAGAAGATGATATCCAGCAAAGGGCTGCAGGTCAGATTCGAACTCATGTCACTGCAAAACACTCAGCCTACATGGTGCGCA
>NW_024694111.1:0-350 GCF_008729295.1 Plectropomus leopardus | reverse complement strand
TATATATATATATATATATCATATCGCAATTATCTTGGACTGGACTGGACTTTCTTGAACAGCTGCAGCAAACACCACCAGCAGCTGTTTCTTTAAAGAACAGTTGAGGAGTGGCATCTGCTTTTTCTGACCATATGGGTTGCTTGGCTTAATTTCCTGTTTCTATGTCCTGCGGGAGTCTGTGCACTGATGACAAAGATCAGGTTAAACTTCCACAGAAACATGTAACCTGCACAGGTCAGTGCAGTTGTCCAAACTCAGGACTTAGCCAACTTAACAAGGACGGGTTACATCTTGTTTGCTTATAAAACTCAATGAAAAATAAGTAAATTGTAGTCCTAGTCCAGCCT
>NW_024694110.1:0-610 GCF_008729295.1 Plectropomus leopardus | reverse complement strand
GGAAGGCAAAAAAATGATATAGAGTATCCCTTTGTCTCAGTTTTTGTTTTGCCATTGATCTACACTACATGAACAGTGTCTGCAGTGCTTTTTAGATTCAGAAAGTTGTTATTGAAAATGTGTTTCACAGGCTATGGCGGTCCTGCTGGTGTACCTAATGGACAGCTGGCTAAAGCAGCAAATACTGGTAAATCCTCTTGTGCATGCACGTGTTTTGCCTTTCACTTTTGCTGTATATTGACTTTATGTGTAAAGTTTTACACTTTTTGTTGTACACTTTTTTGAATTATTTTTCAATCTTTAAATTAAGTTCTTTGTGGTTTTCTATTTTGTTTTTCACCAACATATCTCTGTTTGGTTCTCAGGCTATGGTATGATTCCAAATGGTGCAGGTGCGTCCAATGAAAAGGGCCTAAAAGGTGGAGCTCTCTCTCCTGAGCTGCCCAGTGCAGCACCAGAGGTTGTTGCAGCTCCAATAACTCAGGGTGCAGCACCCGTTGCCCCCGAGCCAACGAGCGGTATCCTTGTTATGGTGACGCAAGAGAAATATCAAAAGCTGCCTTCACCTGTGCCACAAGGGAAGAGCTACAAACAGACACCACTAATCCCT
>NW_024694109.1:0-841 GCF_008729295.1 Plectropomus leopardus | reverse complement strand
ATTTTTTTAACCTTTCTCATTTTGTGTGATTTTTTTTTTTTTTTTTACAAATTATTTTAAGTGTTTATTATTATCATTATTATTATTATTGTATTCATGCTTCTATTATTATTGTTATTGAACTCAGAATTTGAAGAGTCAGTTGTCAGTTTTTAGGGTAATATAGATTTTTTTTTCCTTCTTAACTGTCAATTTGCAAAATACACAAGACTTGGTGAAATAGACTTTAGAGTCAGCTGTGGAGGATTCCATTTTTCTCTCCTCCACCCTCAGGGCACCACCATCACGAATTGTTTGCCATTTAACCTCCACATTAGATTCTCATTTCTGGCTTTCCGTATTTGTGTCATGCATCTATTAACCCCATTAAAATTTGTTTTAACAAGTTCTATTTTTTTTTCTTTTTTGTATAGGAGTGTGCAAAAATGACAATATACAGCAGATCTATTGAACGAGGAATTTATCTCGCAGGATGATGAATTAAATTGATGAATTGAGCTTTAAATGTGTGACAATAGATTCTTCTATATGAATCACGTCGTGATGAATAACAACAATGATTGGATTATGAATCAGATTTGTTTGCTCTATGGAAACAAATAATTTAAATACGCCTCTTTTCGAGACTTGAAACGAATCCAGTAGGAATTTCTGAAAGAAATAATTAAGTTTTACATGCACGTTATGTGGGTTACTACAGCACGGATCTGCTTGTATAAAGCAGACTATAATGATTTGTATTTATCTTGGTTCTAACAGACCATTGACGACACCAACGGCACGAACATCCTGGATCAATCAGTAATTAAGAAAGGTAACACACACACACACACACACACAC
>NW_024694108.1:0-746 GCF_008729295.1 Plectropomus leopardus | reverse complement strand
TTATTGCCCTGTTGCTATTTTTTTAGTCATCAATCCAATTTGCTCAGGTTTCAAAGGGTCAAACTGCAGTGTATTTTAGTTTTATACCTGCTCCTCCATTTTCCACTCCTCTCTATCCCTCTTTCTCCCCCTCTAACATAATTGAAGTGAGCTTCTCCTCTCCTATGTAACCCAATGCTTGTCCCACAGCACTAAAGTGTCGTTTGGGCCGCAGCTTAAGTACTCGCTGCGCTCTGCGCTGCGCTCTAACTTGTACAGATCAGCAGAAGCCCAGATTAGACAAATGAATTATTCAGTTTATTGCCTTAAATGCAGTTTGTGGTAAAAGATAGTTATAAATCCTATTAGACTTCTTCCCTGTCCATTTCACTGTGACAACTTGAAGATCCTGCTGTGACCATGGAGTGATTCAAAATAATGTAATGTATTACACTGCTTATTGGCATCTTTTATCCCTTTTATGCAGATGACACCCAAATTTACCTGCCCCTGAAGAAAAACAATGTAAACTCCATGCAACCACTGCTGATATCAAAGTCTGGAAGGCCTTAAACTTTTTAAATTTCAATGTAAGTAAAACCTGTGTCATGGTGTTTAGACCCAGTGGTGCCTGTGATACTTTTTCTACAGACCTGAGCTCTCTGCAACCATGTTAAACCCACAGTTACACATCTTGGCATCAAAATGTACATTAATTTTAAATTTGATAAAGATCAATTCTGTTGTTAAATCTAATTCTTATCAGC
>NW_024694107.1:0-545 GCF_008729295.1 Plectropomus leopardus | reverse complement strand
TAATAATTAATTCATACAGAAATAAACAAAATATTTACCTCCTGTTTCAATTTCTTGATGAATTCTAATGATTCAGGTGAATTCAGATTGTTAAAGGCCACCTGAAAAGTGATGTTTATTTTCAGAGTAATATTTGCTTTGTGAGTTGGTATTGCCCCAGTATCTGCAAAAAAGGATGACAATGCAAAAATATCATAGACATTGCAACAACATTTCATGTTCAACACTAAAGTAAGAAATATCAGTGCCAAGATCAGACACTGGTGTCATAATAACGCTATTATCCTTTATTATCTCTGCATTCAATTTTCTTCAGTTTCTAAGTTATTTTGATTAACAGTTTGGGTATGGAAAACTCACCAACATGAACAGGGGTGTTATTCTTTCCAAAAGCGCACCTATCTCCAAGGAGGAACTCATGACATTGGCAGTGACATTGTCCAAGTGTCTTGTTGAATGTGCAGGTACCCCCAATGCAATCACAGTCCTCACACTGGGGAGTTGTAAATGATGTTGTCAGACTGGCAGTAGTATTTGAAAAGGGA
>NW_024694106.1:0-3376 GCF_008729295.1 Plectropomus leopardus | reverse complement strand
GCCAAAATTATCAAAAAACGAAGAATGAAAAGCGCGAAAAATGAGGCAAACAGTCCCTGAGAGTTAAGTTAGTAGAGTTACTGTTACTGAGAACGTATGCACTCAGCGTCCTGTAAGGCGCTTTGGATAAAAGGTTCCACCAAATGTCACATTTTAATGACAAGTTAAACCCTTTATGGGGATTTAGTGAAAGGACTCTGAACTTTCTAGAAATCATTTTATTTTTGGCCTGTCTTTTATAGGATAAGCTCAGCCATAGGCTGCTGATGGAAGATTATTCTTGAGGGTTTTTTTTGCACGGTATACAGCAGGGACTTGTCTGTTTTTATATCCACACCTCACTTACTCTTGTAAAATATGGACGTGTTTTGTTTTAAATGTGAGTTTAAATTGTCACAATATTGAGTTTTTGTGTGAAACCAATAATCACAACTGTTAACTGTCACCTCAGCGTCTCGCTGCACAAATAGACTTCTCTCATTATTCATGCTGCACACTTTTAAACCGCACAAAGTAAATAAAATAGCTGAATTCATCATTTATCGTCCCTCATCTCAGAATTATTCCCCTTCACCAGGCTGAGCTGCATCCATGGCTCTACATATATACATGAGAGCTTCCTGCACCTCATCACAAATGTAATCTCATTTATTCACCTTTCTCTAACCAGCAGAGCTCATTTGAGGTCGGAGACATATTTCGCAAAAGAGACAAGCATAAAAAGTTGCAGGCAAATGATGTAAAATCAGGCAAAACTCTCAACAGATCTGGCACTAAAATGCAGCTAAAACAAACTAAGAACAGAGAGAATCCACTGAATTCTGCCAGTGATATGAAAATTTAACTAATTTGGAGAAACATGAACAACATTAAGACCATAACAGTCCAAGTTCAACGTCTGGTGGAAAAAGTGAAACCTGAAAAATGTTATAGCAGAGTTGTTCTAGCAGCAGACTGATAACCATGGCTTTAAAAAGGGTGAATAATTGATAGGCTATGAAATTAAAAAAATGAAAAAACATTATACGATTAAGGAAAATGCTTACAATGTGCAACCCTAAGATAATTATATTGTACTGCTGTTGGAGCGCAGAGTGTACTCTTGGCACAGACGGAGCAGAAAAGTGAAACTAGATAGTGAAAGTGAAACTTGACTGTTAAAAGGTTACTTTCAGTTGCCTCTGCAGCAGATGCCCCTCTTATCCATCGATCTGATCGGCTCTGACCGAGTCGACAGAACATTTATCCTCCCCGCGACTCAAACTCAGCAAACTGCTGCTGAGGAAAAAAACAGCTCATAATGAGACCTGCACTATGTTCACGGACCCGCTAAAACTTCCAAATTTAGAGAGGGGACACAGAACAAAAATGAAATAAAAATAACACAATGTTTCTTGACCCTGGCACAATATGAGCTATAACTAACTACAAAAAACACGCACAGAGACCTAAACCTCGGTATTGCTTGTGGTGACGATGGACACCCGGATCTTGTGATGACGAAAACGGAAGCAGTTATAACAAAAATAGCAAACCTGGGACCATAGGCTGTATATAAAGATGGCCGGCACACCCCCACTTACCCCGCTATGCTGACCTGAGCAGCTCCATTGAATGCCAGCACACAGATTGGCTGTCGCAGCTGTCAATCATGGCGGAAAAGCCCCCTTTTGTATAATTTAATAACTCATTAAAACCGAACTTATAAAAACAAACACTCGAACAAACATCAGGGTGATGAGAACGACCTTCAGTGACAGAAACTGTCTTCAGGAAAGATGTATTTAGTGTGTACTTTGAGTTTTTAGTTTAGCCTATGCTCATTAACTAACGTGGAGGGGCGGGCTTTATGACCTATACTGCAGTCAGACACCAGGGGGCGAGCTGGGGGAGCTGTCATGTCGTCCATCTTTATATGCAGTCTGTGCCTGAGACAAGAAGAGCGCTTCATCTGACCTATCAAACTGAAAGCAGCCTTTAGTTGTCCACATACTTTTGGCCATGTAGTTTATAACCTTAAGCAATTGATAAGTGGCACTTATTAGAAATGATACATAACCTACGTGAAAACGAAAAAAAGTTCATGATGGAGCCAGACTCGAGCTAATGAGCCCATATCTCCAAGTAAATTCAATCAAGTAATTTAATCATCTGAAAAAACGTTCCATCCGAGTGTCGTTGCCTCAGTTTTTACCCAGGACTTCCCTTCGACTCGCTCACTCAGATATTACAGAAACATCGCTGACTGTTTCCTCCCTGCTGCTTATTTGTGCGATCGCAGCTCGAGGAACTCCGGCTTCATCTGCCACGGCTCTCATTGTGAGTGTCTCCGGATGAGAACGCCTCAAATGCAAATGTAAATGTAAATAACCGTCCAGCGATGCTACTTGTGCGCATAAAAGCACCGCTGGGGGTGTAATGCATTCTTTTGCGGTGAGGAGGGAAAAAAGAAAAGGCTTCCTCCTCTCTGTCTGAATAGGCAGGATGGGCCACCTCGCCGAAGAGAATTCCATTAGTATTGGTTTCTGTGGAGGGTTTTACTGTCACATGGGCTGTAATGCTGCCTCAGAGGGCCTTTACGGCCTGCCAAGAAACATTTCTGGAGCCGGCTGTGGAGGGAGCCCTGCTGAGGGGGGAAAAAAAACGCTCAGGACTCCACAAAAGGACTTCTAATAAACTTTTATCAGTCACAGTGCTTTGCTCCAGACCAGATTTATTCTTTCACGTTACTCTATTTCCACTCTGTCTTTTATGGCGGCTTTTACAGCGCTGTGGGTCTGGAGCTGAAGCCGAGCCACGGCCACGCCGCTTATGTACGTCCGCAGGAGAGCAGCGGGAGGAATGAGAGCCAAATCACCTGGATGATGGAGATTTATTACACATGTTTTGGTTCTGATTTAAAGTCTGATTAAAAACCTAATTTGGCTGAGAATCTGTGCAGGTTAGAAGAAGTTATCTTATGGTTTGTGGCAGGGACATGCACACACAGACATCAGGTGGAGCTCATGCACCTGGCCTTAGAAAAAAATAAATAAGTAATAAAGAAATAAAAAAGAAAGAAATAAAAAAAATATTATGACAATAGGGCTTAAAAATTCCATTTTGTTTTGCCCTTTTATCTGTCCTTCGATTAAAATTATTTTAAAAATGTTTTTATCTGTTTATTTATTTCATTTGCTTTTTTATTGCATGTCTTGACATTTCTTAATTAAAAAGAAGCTTTAAGCACTTTAATTTCTCATCTTTGTACCTTATTATAAACCTTATGTAAAGCACCTTGACCTGTCTAATGTAATAATTAACTCTGAGTCCTCACATTTTATACACAGAGTACACACACACACACACACACACACACACACACACACACACACAC
>NW_024694105.1:0-345 GCF_008729295.1 Plectropomus leopardus | reverse complement strand
GCTTTTATTGGATAGGACAGATGTGGTTTGAAAGGGGGATAGAGAGGGGATGACATGCAGCAAGCCGGACTCGAACCCACAGCCGCTGTGGCGAGGACACAGCCTGTGTACATAGGGTACTTGCTCTACCAACTGAGCCACCAGGCACCCCTGATTAATTATAATTTAACGAAGGCATCACATAGGCACACTATACATCAGTATATAAAAAGATTGACAATCTACAGAAGAATCTTTAACTGATAAAGAAAATCATCACCCTCACTATAATAAAATTCAATCTTTGGGCATTTTAAATACAACATAAATTGTCTCTTGTGAGCATGAAACCTGCATATGTTTTCA
>NW_024694104.1:0-406 GCF_008729295.1 Plectropomus leopardus | reverse complement strand
TATAATACTAATAATAACTTAATTTAACATGGCAGTGCAACCTATGTTGACATGAACAGCTCATTCTAAGGTAATGAGAACACAATTATTCTCATTTTCAGGTGATTATACACTAACGAAAAATGTACTTATTATATTATATTCCATTTCTGCTATTGTATCCATCTAAATCCTACACACTGGACCTTAAAGATAAGACTTAACGTTCTGAAATAAGAAACAGCACAGTCTTTACAAAAAAGAAATGCTTGAATTCAATAGCAATAAAAGCATTGTTTATTTATTTTTTATTTCTGTAATTTCGATTATTTGGCCCT
Organism: Plectropomus leopardus; assembly: GCF_008729295.1. Taxonomy (NCBI): domain Eukaryota; kingdom Metazoa; phylum Chordata; class Actinopteri; order Perciformes; family Serranidae; genus Plectropomus; species Plectropomus leopardus. The sequence goes on along the minus strand of NW_024694104.1, from coordinate 89 downwards.
TCCCATGGGATTACGCGACACCACTGTTTTTTCATGCATCTTCCAGTCCTGCGTATACAAGAAAAGAAAGACAAACTGTAAACAACACA
>NW_024694103.1:0-333 GCF_008729295.1 Plectropomus leopardus | reverse complement strand
TAAGGGCCCAGTGTTTGGGATTTAGTTGCTTTGAGACTGCAAATTTTGTGTATAGGTGTGTATTCTGTGTATTTTTTTTTTGGTGGCAGGATTAGCAGGTTATATAAAAATTCACTGTCTGTACAGTTATGGATGTTATAGATTACATAAAATACAGAGACCAAAACTGCTTTTTTGTACCAGGCAGAAAGCATATTTATTTCTGCTAAAAATTAGGGCGTTTTAACATGGGTATCTATGGGGATTTGCTCTGTTTTGGAGGCAGCCTCAAGTGGTTGTTAGAGGAACTACAGTTTTTGGCACTTTTTGGCATTCAGTTCATTTTTCAGCCTC
>NW_024694102.1:0-288 GCF_008729295.1 Plectropomus leopardus | reverse complement strand
GGCTATTGCAGATATTGATTTTGTCTTCAGCTACTTTTTAAAAGCATGATTAGTGTTTTCATAATCTAAAATTGTGAGGAGAAAAAAAAAAATAAAAATGAAAAACTATTTAAACTCAGGGCCAGCCATCTTTACCTATTAGCTGACAAGATCTACAAGTTGATTGTTTTAGTTTGATTTTTTTTTTTTATAATTTGATTATCTGTATATTTTTTCTCCACATTGTCAAAAATGCATTTTAAATTTTTAAACAAATAAATACATTTTTAGTTTTAAGCAGTCAAGTGG
>NW_024694101.1:0-314 GCF_008729295.1 Plectropomus leopardus | reverse complement strand
GCTATTTTAATTCATCTGTTTTAACTCATTTAGTTTGTTTATCTTTTAATTTATTCTTTTATTCCATCTCGATTGTGTTTAATTCTTAGTACTATTATTTCTGCGTTTACTGCTATTATTCTTTGAATTTTCTTTACTCGTTTCTGTCTTGTTTAATCCTACTTTAAATTTTGTCTGGCCTTAGTTCAGCATTTTCTTGCCTCTGCAAGATACCCTTCTTGCTTCTGCTTTGCCTTGTTTGTCAAACCACTTTGTAAACTCTGCTTCTAAAGGTGCTATATGAATATTATTATTATTATAACTGTCAAACCACA
>NW_024694100.1:0-990 GCF_008729295.1 Plectropomus leopardus | reverse complement strand
TGGGCGGCAATGAAGAGGACGCTGGCTAAAGAGTTTCAGATGTCACAATGAAATCTGCACAAATTACTTGAAGGTTGGTGCATGCTGGTTTGTTTTGATAGACAGTTGTATAAGTGAGCTCCTGATTTTCAGTCAGTCTAATTTTCAGAATGAGACACGTGAACTTTGGGTTGTGAATATTTTGATGCTGATAGGCTCTTAGGCTGGTTCTTTAAATTTGTGCCATTTTCAATACTCTATTTATCTAACAGCAACGAATGCAAATACTTCAAGGTTAAACATCAATGATGCTCAAACATACGCAAATGTCAGCTTGCAAAGTCACTGGCCAGCTCATCACTTAAAAGGACAGAGCGGCCAGCAACCCTTCTTGTTCAAGTTTCCTTGAAGGATGGCTGGATTACTTCTAACTTTTAGAGTTAGAGTGCCAAAAATGATTTGTTCCATCTGTCCTCTTTTGACCAAAATCCCCCGCCTAATATGAAATCCCTATATGTAGGCCAATGGATTGTGATAAGCATACTTGGCCAACTGTGAGCAAATTTGAGGATGTTTGGTTATCTGTGAAAGAAAGCCAGAGTAAACATTGTTTGCTCTCTTGCACGCGTCGTGCAGCGTAATTGTCTTGTTTCTCCGGCTGGTTAGTTCTTTTATGCTCTGGCTTTTGTCCCTCTCATTCAGAGAGGTTAAATCTTCCAGAGGTCTCTGCGTGTAAAATCAGCACTAAAACAGAACAGGTGGCATGACTGACATGTTCAGTGCACAGCTGCACGTTACATGTAGCTACAAACAGCGCGGCCCACTCCCTGGGGGTTACTCTCTGCTGGGGCTGTCGTGCTGTAATGTTCCTGTCCAAACTAATGTCCTGAGAGTACATCATAGCGTGTTACCTATAAAGCCAAGCTGCTGTCAGTCCAAAGACAACACCTGGCCAGCAGATAGACAGTTTTACAAAGCGTGGAGAAAGACTATAAAAGTTTAAAAGAGGAT
>NW_024694099.1:0-348 GCF_008729295.1 Plectropomus leopardus | reverse complement strand
GTTAAATTGAAAAGAAACCCCAACCCTTATAACACCTACACTGCCTGCTAATCGCTTACTGCTAACTTCTGTAATTATGAGGATACAGCTCTCTGGGTTTGTTCTAACTATTAAATTAAATAATCAGTTTCTAATTTGACTGTTAATTTGTTTACTATACTTTTATTGCTTTACACTTGCTACTGTTCATAGATGTAGTGTGCACCAGAACAATGCTCAAACACTTTTTTCCCCCTCCAAATTCTCCCAAAAATTATTTGCAGTTTGCATAAGCCAGATGAAATTCTTTTACATTTTTATTCCCTTGAAGACCCAGTCACAACAGCATAAGTCATGCAAGACCCTAAA
>NW_024694098.1:0-330 GCF_008729295.1 Plectropomus leopardus | reverse complement strand
TCATATAGTACATAAGTAAAAATAAAGTAGTTGATTTGACTTTTATATATACCCAAATTTTCATATTACTTTTAGAGTTTGATTTAGTTTTATAGTATTTTTTACATTTACCAATTTTCTTTCCACTTCTTCTGGTATCCTACCTCTCCCGCGTGTCATTTGTGTCCAGCGGAGAGTCGAATAAGGCAAAGCTAATAACACCAGCACGAAGCCTAAAAACCCCTACTTCAATTAACTTTCTACCAAGAAAGGGGAAAAGAAATTGATTAATAAATAGTTTATAATGTTCTTCCCCCCCATGTGAAGTGGAAATTAAACAGCACTATGGTG
>NW_024694097.1:0-440 GCF_008729295.1 Plectropomus leopardus | reverse complement strand
TACTCGTTTATTTATTACTATTATTAGTTACACCCTGTTTTCATGTTGTATAACTCTATTGACATGTTCAAACTAAATATTTTTTAACCCGTTTCCTAACTGTATCCTTGCCCATAACTCTAGGTATCACTGGTTATATTGTAATTATTTTTTTATTATTATTGTTTAATTATCATTGTTGTTGTTCATATCATATAACTTTTTTTTTTTTTATGTCAAAAAGATATTTCCCTCTTCGTAACCCTTACCTTGCCCTCAACCCCTGGTATCAATGGTTTTATTATTTTAATTACCACCTCTTCTTGTATGCCTCATAAGTATATTGTCATGTCAAAATAGATTTTTTGAAACCGAACCTCTAACCCCTGACCCTGTGGCTCGGGGTCAGAGGTCAGGATGTAAAGCTACACTGAAAACAAAACACACAAAGCACTTCAGAT
>NW_024694096.1:0-408 GCF_008729295.1 Plectropomus leopardus | reverse complement strand
TGTCTTCCTTACTTTCTTTTTTACAGACTTATTTTATATATTTGTCATTTTCACAAAGCAAACTAGAATGTTAAAAAGCATTGGACATTTTGTTTTATTTTGAAAGTGTCCACAGGAAAGCGTATCTACCTGATGTTGCTTGACCCGTTGATTGGTGGAGGAGGAGAGGGTTTCCTGAATTGCAGTGATGTCGCCACATCTCAAACCCCATTGGCTGTCAGCTGCTCGTGCGGAGGAAACCGCGGCGGAAAGAAATGATGACTTCAAAGCTTCAAAGGATCGGAAACAGTAGACCTATGATAATGAAAGAGTTAACAGAAACAGCTATAGTCAGTTTTACAGTGAAGCGAGATAAGATAAATATCTTAACACTTAAATCAATCAATCACACTTGTATCGCTCTGTGCA
>NW_024694095.1:0-1836 GCF_008729295.1 Plectropomus leopardus | reverse complement strand
CATCAGTTCAGAGGTAAAAATATCATTGTTTGTAGTTTTTATTATTTATTTTATATATTATATTATAATATACTGTACTATGCAAACTGTAATTTGTGATCAATTTGCTTGATGAAAAAAATTAACATGACTCGTTTCGACTTTTGCTCAGATTTGAGGGCTTTAAATTATCGAAAGGTGCTGAAATCAAACGGTGCGAACAAAGACGGAGGTGTTCACTGGCAGCTCAGCTCCAAATTGATGATCCACGGCCAGATGGTCAGCATCTCCTGAGGCGTCCGGCTGTGAACCAGCAGCAGGTTCCTGTAGACGCAGGGGTTAGTCCTGTATTTGTCATCAATGTCAAAAGTCTTGAAGCCGCTGTGGTCCTCAGGAACGAGGCCCAGCTTTTTCAGGCACATCCCTGTGAAGACATCATCAATCGGATACAAGACTATCTGCTGAGCGACGTTATAAAGACGTAGCGCTAACCCTCCAGAGTACAGGTATCCGCCGCCTCCTGCATAAGGCGGGTAGAGCCCCACGAACACACTGTCCGGGACAAAGTACTTGAGTTTTTTGTCTCGGTGTGGACCGGCGTCGCTGATGACATCCCCTATGAACAAATCCTTGGACCTCTTGTCTGACAGGCCTTCGAGGAGGCTGATAATTCGTAAAGTGTTGACAAAGACATCATCGTCTCCCTTGAGGACATACTGGGCGTGGGGACAGTTTTGGCTGAACCACTCCAGGAAGAGGACCTCCTTCAGGGTCAGGTTGTAGAAGGTGTCCCTGTAGTCCCACTGGAGGACGTCTTTGTGAAGCTTGGCCTCGTGGCGCAGCATCCCCAGCAGGTCCGGGAGGTGGTCGATTGGCGAGGTGTTGCCCAGCAGGAACACCGTCACTACCGTCTGATTGGCTACGACACCAGCGCGACCCCACGTTTCACGAATAGCCTGCCGCCGGTCGAAATGCGGGACGAGCGATTTGATGGCGAGCAGCAGGAAGGGTTTTCCATCACAAACACGTTCCTGGTTGATCAGCATGGGGTACTTCCTGCAGCGCATGTGTAAAAGAAAATCCTGAAAGCGCTGCGGCAGGGTGTTGTAGTCCGGGATCTGCGTGGAGACTCTGTGGTCGGGTTCACACGGGTCGATCGGCCCCGTGTCATTCAGCCAATCAGGCAGCTCGCCAAGAGAGCCGCCGGAGAGCGCCGAGCTGACGATGGGGTTGTTGATGAAGTCCAGGCGCTGCTGCTCCCGGTTCCAGAAGGACTTGCTCAGCTCCGGCTGGTGCCAGAACCTCTTGAGCGGGATTCGAACCTTGTGGCGGGCGTTTTTGTCTCGCCGGAGGTTCCACGACACGCCCACCAGCACGCAGATGAAGACGCTGAGCACCATCATCACGCAGAGCACCCTCTTCCTGCGGGCCATGCTGCCTCCCCTCTGAATCTGCTCAAACACAGCACACAAACCAACACACATCAACACAAATCACCGAAAATCAGCGAGAAACTAATCTGCAGAATCAGGGCTTACGACGACGCCGGGATACAGAGGGACATTTGGAAACATGGAGACGGCTCCGTCCACCCTGCGGCAACCTCGAACGGCAGGTCAACGGGAAGCTGGATTTTCTGAGCTCAGACCGGCTGCACACAAGGCCGCATTTTTATCTCTAATCCTGCGAGAACGAGCCCAAAAACATTTCTCCCTCCTCCTCCTCGCTCTGACAGGAGTCACACGTTTCCAATTCAGCCGTGCACATGACGCCAGTTTACTGGCAGCCGCCTTTGTCACGGCGCGCTGACTGCACACACACACACACACACACACACACACACACACACACACACAC
>NW_024694094.1:0-781 GCF_008729295.1 Plectropomus leopardus | reverse complement strand
CTGCAACATGCCACACTGCAACATGCCACACTGCAACATGCCACACTACAACATGCTACACTGCAACATACTACATTGCAACATGCTACACTACAACATAATACACTGCAATATGATACACTGCAACATGCTACACTGCAGCAACTGTTAGTGCAGCTAACAAACAGCTAAAATCCACCAAACACAGCAAGAAAACCTCTTCGGCTTCACATCATCCCCAAAAGCAGCTCAGCACACACTTCGGTCTAAAACATTAACATTTAAACATCAGTGACGAAGCAGAAAACTCGAGTCTGACGGTTTATGGCCTTCTGTTTGATGCATACAACTGCAATATTAAACTTTATCCAGCAGATGTCGCCATTTTTTTTTAATTTTTTTTTTTTTTTTTTTTTACTATGAAATGCAAACATTGAACCACAACAGATTAAGTGATTCGGCGCTTTAGAAAAGCCTAACTTTCACCACAAACATTAAAAAAGTTTAGTTTTCTGTACTCACTCATCTTTACACCGGTTGATCGCTGTTGTTCTAAGCCGCTGAAAAAAGAAACTAGGGAGCATCTCTGCTCAAACCAACTGCAGTGCCGCCATGTTTTTCACCAGCTGCTCTGAACTTTTCACCTTTCACATGCAGTTCAGGTGACTGCAAGACACGCCCACCACCGGCCACACCCCTGCTTCCTCCGTGACCTCACGGCGCGTTCACGGGCCCCTCGGATGTACTCATTTCTTTCAAACTCTTAGGTGTGTTCATTCTTAAATGTGGGAAAAAACACGGA
>NW_024694093.1:0-370 GCF_008729295.1 Plectropomus leopardus | reverse complement strand
TATATATTAAATTGTAAAACTGTGAAGCAGACTTAAATGTATAAATAAAAAGTCAATATAAAATAGATAAAGTTCACTAAAAAGGCAAACTAAAAAGGTTGGTCTTGAGTTTAATTTTAGAATTATCAACTCCCTCGGTTCCCTTCAGGTCTTGAGTGCACTTGTGACTTGCAAAACAATAACCTGGTCCCATCTCTGGCCAAAGGTGCTGAATTCACTGCAAAAACTAACAGCCCCTGACGGACGACTGTCAGCTCGTCTTTCAGCGTCTCAGTCGACTTGTGTCTCCATGTCATGTGTATAAGGAACTACACTTCCTCTGCAGAGAGTAAGAGCAAAAGAAATAGGAGGAGGACAGTAATAATTTCTG
>NW_024694092.1:0-304 GCF_008729295.1 Plectropomus leopardus | reverse complement strand
CATATAAATATAAAAACGATCAAAGGAAACCCAAATCATTAACCCCCTGAGGACTGGATTTAGAATCATACTCAAAATCAAAGGGGACAAATAAGATCACAGGCTGATCCAACTTCTGTGAATTTCCTCAAGACAACTCAGAACATGGCTTAATAGTGTGTCTGGCCTCCGTGTGCCTGCATGCACTCCCCACAACGTCTGAGCGTGCTCCTGATGAGACGACGGATGGTCTCCTGGGAGATCTCCTCCCAGACCTTGATCAGGGCATCAGTCAGCTCCTGGACAGTCTGCGGTGCGATGTGGC
>NW_024694091.1:0-381 GCF_008729295.1 Plectropomus leopardus | reverse complement strand
TAATTTATTATTTTTTTAATTTCAGACTTTGTACATTGGTGCAACAGCTATTAATAATGCGCATGCGCACAACTTTAGTTGGGCTTTTTGTGATTATGTGACGTGATTTTACCAAATACTTTGACATCATTTTTTTTGATTTCGATAAGTTTTTCTCAGAAGATTAGAAGCGTCCCAATGTGTGACACCGATACCCCAAAACGTAGCGACCCGCTATACCGACCGTAACTAAGCGAAGGCGGAAACAACCTGCGGTGAATGCTCTCGTTTTTTGGGGCTGTTGGACCTGTCGTCGCGAGCTCAGCAGTATCGCTTGCCTGCCCTCACGAGGGGAGCCAGCCCAGTCTTGTCAGCGCGAGGCGGTGTGGTTGAAGATGGCGC
>NW_024694090.1:0-861 GCF_008729295.1 Plectropomus leopardus | reverse complement strand
TTCACAGATATGCAGTAGGCCCTCACATAAACTTGTTCTGTTTCTGCAGCAGAAAAACACAAATACTTTTGTTACATGAGCAGAGAAAACAATGAAAAAGATAAATAAATATATGTGTATATATATATAGCCTATATATGTTTGATCAGCGCTGCCGATTTTTACCTTTTGATCTCTGTTTTTTCAACCTCCATTTTCTCTGTGCAGGAAACAGTGTGGCGTCCACTTCCTGTTCACAGTCTCTGACTATTACAGCCAAACACGCGTCCACTGTCAAAAGCAGCCGACCGCTCCTGTATCATGTCTTTCTGTGTCCCTCTCTGCTCTCCCGGCTCGTGTTCATCATTATGTTGTTTTAACTGTAATACAGTCACATTTCACATTCACTAACTGGTTCTTCAACACACAAATTCCTCTAAAATCATGTGAACCTTCTTTTGTTTGAAGTAATTTTTGGATTTTATTAGGTAGATGATTTAGCTCATCAGCAGAGCCTCTTGACGAATAAACTGAGCCTTGTGTGTAAAAAGTGTGGAGTTCCTCTTTAACTCTTTGATACCTGGATTGACATCAGTTTTATTGTGCTGGTACGCCTTTCATAAGCTATTGGACCCTTTGAAACTGAGCAAACTGGTTTGATTTCTTCAGAAAACATGGGGGAAAAGCAATGATGACGCTGTCAAGAAATGTTCCACTTATTGCAAGAAATAAGCAGGTCTGAGAAATTATTTTTAAAAAGCTAGGGACAAATGTTGAGGGAAAAAAACTATAATAATCATAATTACATCTTTACAATTATGTTACAAAATTATTATAATTTTTAAGCACTTTTTCCGGGTTATTTCCTTTTTTTTTTTTTTT
>NW_024694089.1:0-887 GCF_008729295.1 Plectropomus leopardus | reverse complement strand
AACATTTTTTTTTTAATTTTATTTATTTATTTTTTTCAAAACGTTTAATTAATTTATTTTGCCATAGTGACACACACACAGTTATACACTTTCTTGAAATAATAATTAAAAATACAGAGAAACAATTACACCAATACTACTTTCGTATCTGCCCAGTAGATATGAAACTGTGAGCCACTACGAAGGTAATTCATTTGGGTTTAATTTTATTTTATTTAAAAATTTAATTATTAAAACACGAATTAAAAAAACACGACATAATGTGTTAATTAGTGAGTTTTTTTGCAGCTGTGAACTGTTTGACCCTCGGACGTAGCTCGGCTAACTTTAGCTATTTCCGGTGTCAATGCTAAACAACGCTAAGCTAACGGGTTTGCTAATTAACGGACAAACATGCTAATTCTCCGCGGGAAAGCTAACAAGTGTATTTCGCCAAAATATCGAGTTCTTGCTTCGGTAAATACAAAGGTGAGTCTTGTAAATGTTATTTATTCAACAACTCGGTTTGACAGTATGTTGGCTAAAAGAAAGCTAACAAATGAGCTAGTTGCTGTAGTTCAGAAACAGTTTCAGAGCTAGCTAACGTTAAGTTTTTCAGACAGAATATCGATTACAGGATTTTTAAAAAGAGCCTGTAAACTCAGACTTGGATTTATTTGTATTAAAACTGCATTTAATGCTGTTTTTTCACTGTAATTAAGGACTGGATATGGTCAGTGGTGGAAGAAGTGTGTTGTTCCACTTCTTTAAGTTACTAAAGTAAAAGTACTAATGCCACATTGAAAATACTCCGTTACAAGTAACGTTAATAAAATTGAAAATGTCACAGAAGAAAAGGTAAGTAATATAATTAAGACAGGGTACTAAAAATAAAAGTATACCAAATG
>NW_024694088.1:0-229 GCF_008729295.1 Plectropomus leopardus | reverse complement strand
AACATAACATGTCTCCCCAATGCTTTAAAATTATTCGAAATGCCTCTCCCGTTTTGCACCTAGACCAACTACAAGGGTTGATTCATTCTTTAATCCAAAATGAATAAGGAAAAAAGGAATTACCCAAAACAAAAATGGACTGGTTTGGATTTATTCATTATTATTATTACAGAATTACGTTTTTTTTTTTTTTTTTTTTATCATTTTCCAATTAGAAATTAATTTAGGA
>NW_024694087.1:0-957 GCF_008729295.1 Plectropomus leopardus | reverse complement strand
AATTACAATTATTTAAAAAAAATTTCTACTAATTTCTTGCAATTTGCCGAACAGTTTGCATCTAGTTGGTCCTTTTTTGTCATGTTTTCAAATGAAATCAAAGCAAGTTGCTTAGTTTTTGAAGGTTTAAATGGCTTACTTGTGAAGGTGTCTGAATGTAGCACAAGAAAAGTGATGCCGATCCAGGTTTCAGAGGTTTAAAGTCCAGGTAAAGTAAAATCAGAGATTTCTTTATAAGCACATTATGCATGTTAGAAAATACTCATTATAAACATGTGAAAAGAATCAACTATATAATACTGGCATGTGAAGTACGGGCTCATTTATTCTTAACATTAGACACATATACGTGCACGAATGTAGCTGTCTAACCATACTCTGTGTTCATTTTGTCTGTATTTGCGTACTGTACTTTGTGCTACTGGGTTAACTGCTAACAAGAGTCTGTCACTTTGTAGCAGTTCATTCTTCATTTCACTGCTTTCAGTGGGCTACATTTTAAAAAACAAACTAAATATTACAAATTTTATATTAAACACATGATGAATATATTATGCTTTCCCCTTGCCTAATACTCATCTTTACTGTGTAAAACTTGACCACAACATAATGTGACTCAATGCAACCTCAGTGAGCTGTTAGTTGCAGCCACTGGCTGCTTAGAGCTAACATCCTCCTGCCGATTTGAACACAGATTCCTTGTTCACAATGGAAACAGTAGATTGTGTTCCCTGATGTGACGATAATGAGTTTACTGCGTCCTTTGGTCCTGGGGAAGATTTTACCGGAACGCCAGCTGCTATCAGCGATGTTGTCACATAACAGGGCCAGAGCCCATTTGCCAAACAGTCATTGTTTACTTCTTGTACCCGCTCATTAATTTGATTTTGTGGCCGTCTCGAACCTTGGATTTTAGCCTGCACAAAATCAATGTGACACAACAGAAAAACATCAGCC
>NW_024694086.1:0-887 GCF_008729295.1 Plectropomus leopardus | reverse complement strand
AATGAAAAAAATACAGAATAAAATAAAAACATTCAGAGAATAAAGGCAAAATGAAGACAAAAATGTCAAATATCAATATACAAGCATCTAGAGAATAAAGAAAAATACAGAAATATTGAAATGAGTTTCCAAGTGAAACCGGAGCTCGTTAGTTTTTAGTGACGGAGACCAACATAATAAGAATCTCTCATCTCAGAAACCGAAAACATAATGATTGATTCCCTTCATCATCAATGTGATTTCAATCTCAGTTTTTATACTTTGGACAATCAATCAATGAATCAATAATCAGAGGAGAGAATGACAGCCAGAGTTTGAACACATCTGAATCTTTAATGTTTTTAACACAATCTTTCAACTGAAACACCACAGGAGGTCATGTGACACATCACGTCAGCTGACCGCTCACCTGGCGGCTGGCCAGCAGGTGAGGCTGCAGGCAGTGTTTCCAGCTCACTGATTGGACGGAAAAATAACCTTTTCCCTTCGGCACGTTTCACCCGCGCTGCTTCACTCAGATACCTGGACCACATCACACCTGGTCTGATGAGGACTCACCTGGTCTGGGTCTGAGTGAGGCAGCGAGGTGAAACAGAGTCCAGAGAGGAACAACAGGAATGTGGGTTGACCGTACGGAGGCTCGTTCAGGACAAAACTGCCGACTCGTACCGTGTGAGGATCAGTTTCAGGTGTTTGACAGGTGAGCGGGGAGTGTCCTTGTTTTTCGCCTTTTTTTTCTCCTGTGTTTGCACGACTTAAAAGTTACAATCCGTTGTTTAAAAAGTGACTTTGCAGTTTGCTCGCTTTGTTGTGTAAACAGGTTTCAGTCTCAACGCACACGCTGGTGTTTGCACCCGTTTCTCTTTTAAAAGCGAGAAACTAAAGAT
>NW_024694085.1:0-646 GCF_008729295.1 Plectropomus leopardus | reverse complement strand
TCATTGATGGTGAAATAATAATTAATAATAATTAAAAGACAGATAGAGATTTGTCAAAATATTTATAGCAATTAAGACTTCAGAAATTTAGGTGTAAGACTATTTAATAACTTTCAAGACCTAATATTACCAGAACTGAATTTAAGACTTTTTAAGGACCTGCAGACACCATGTCCAAAACCACTGGAACACAATGTTTTTCCATTAAGAAAGGTGTGGCACACGACTGTACAATCAGTTCTCTTTGAAACAAAGAATCAGTGTATCAAGTGTAATCCAGAGTCTTTCCCCCTCCTGAATTTGTTTATGGTCTGTAATGACTCATCAGACCAAACAAGTCAACAAAGCGTCCGCCTTATCACCTTATCAGAACCATCAGTCCTTTTTTTTTTGTCTTTACTCATTTCCTGATCAGACTGTCTCCTGAGCATTTCCTTATGATGTCTCCCATCACAGATACTCATTGATGGTGAAATGCATTTCAGTGAAATAACATGGGGATTATCGTTATAGCATTAAGATAAAAATAATCATTTGCAGCATGTTTGAATCGAGGCCTTCTTGTCTCACACCATAAATGTCTTGCTGCTCACATATTTGCCTCCCCTGTGCTTGTAGATGATGCTGGAGCTCTTCCTGTTCGCGC
>NW_024694084.1:0-3400 GCF_008729295.1 Plectropomus leopardus | reverse complement strand
AGATGACAACAGTGACAAAACACAACGAAACATAACTGATAAACAAAAAAAAAAAAAACACGTCAAAAGTTAAAATCAGGAAAACACCAGACAGTGTGACGTCGTCACAGGAGGGGAAACAATAATTAAAAAATGGTAAAGGTGTAAATGAGGAGAAAAATGAGCTAAAGAAAGCAAACCGGACGCAAGACTGCATCAGAGAATCAGAGCCGGGAGAAAACAAAAGGACTGGAGGAGATGAGACACATTCATTGATTTGTCAACAACAATCCAAACAGATGAACAACAATATTGTTGAGAACAACAAGTAATCATGAGGAGAGCAAAATTAACATTCACAAAGAAAAATGCAGAACACCTGATATATATATTTTTAAGCACACACGACTCCGCAGAGTTACACTCCTATGTTATCACACGTTGTTCAAGATTAACTTTTTTAAATTTGTAAAATCACCCTTCAGTTATGTTGGAACAGCTTCTTGCCAAAGCCCTCCCAGTGTATAGCCATTTTTTACAATTTATTTAAAGAAGTGAACTATAATAGCATTGGGTTTAACTTTAATTCTGACCTTTTATATCCTATTAGTGGGTTACAGTAAGTTGCCAGAGGAGGGAGTAGAATGATGTTTTCTTACATTTTCTTGGGAATAAATGGTCGAAACTGCTTTGGTGTTGTGGAAGAAGACACAGAGGAAACAATTTTTCCCAGGAAACAAACAAAACCATTAAAAATGAATCGGGAGTAATGGAGAGGAGGCTGTTAATGTGGTGACGGATGCTGAAACAGGAGCATTTGAATTGGGAAAAAGAGGACGAGTCGGTGGGAGGAACAGTGAAGTGACTCATGGTGTGCAGTCTGTGCAGGCCTGCAACCATTATTTCATGCAACTCATTCATTAACCTTTAAGCCTTCACTCTTACTGAACTAAAAAAAAGACATTGAGGTAATTTAACATAAAGAATCCCATAAAGCAGAAACAGAGCATGCAGGGGTGGAGGTTTTTGAATAAACAGCACAGGGTGGCAAAAGCATTGATTGATTTGTTTTATTTCAACTGGATTTTCTTCATATAATTAATATTTAATCACACTCATTAAAAAAAAGAAATACTGTAATACTTTTATGGATGTTGGTGCTTTAATCGGAAGGTAAATTAGTGATACAAGACCCAGACAGGCTTCAAGTCACGGGGTGGAAGGCGGTGGAATGGATGGGACGAAGGAAACCAGCCGAGTCAGACTCGGTGGGACTCGAGCGCTGGATTGGAGCTGCAGTCAAGACTGAACTGGTGTAATTTTTTCATGTGGTGTAGAAGAAAAAATCAGTAGAGGACAAAAAAAGTGCAGCTATGGATTTATCCATAGACTGTATAAAATAATGGAGGGGTGTTCTTTCTAATGGCCAGCAGGGGGCGACTCCAATGGTAAATTAAAGGCCCCACGTTATCCAAAAAATAAAATAAAATTGTGATTGTTTTGACAGAAGGCAGATTTATTAATGAGAATAATACGTGTAAAACAAGCAGCAGCAAAGAAAGGACACTTGAGTGATTGCAAAGACAGTGACAAAGTTTAAAGACGATAAAAAGTTTGATAAAACCATAGACTATTTTAGTGGGAATTTATTTTTTGCATCTCATTTTCACTGAAAAAAAGATGCATAGCTCAGCTCCTGCCATTTGGATATTGCACTTGGCCATGATGCAATTTCGAATTTCAAAGCCCGGCGCACCTCAAGGCTTTAAAACGGATGTCCACAACGGCACGATGTCTACATCCACTTCTTTTATGCAGTCTGTGATTTTAACATTTTACTGTCTTTAAACTTTTTCACTGTCTTTGCATTCAATCAAGTATCCTTTCTCTGCTGCTGCTTGTATTATATGTATTATATTGGTGTATATTAATAAGTACTTTAAAATGGTTGAATAACAGTGTGAATAATGTTAATGCATAACATGTCTGAGATCAAGAGATTGTTTGTTATACTTTTTTTCTGATTTTTAGTTTCAATTGTTTGTCTTGTCTGTGTCTAATCTGTTTCAGGTCTTTTATGTTTTGTGTGAACCTCAGGAGGAGTAGCTGATCAGCTTATTGGGATCTTTATAAATTCATAACTTTAAAGAAAGACTGAACAACCAATGAGAAGCCAATCCCACCTTTTCTCCTGAACTGGCTGGACATCGGAGAGTGTCAAGATTTTGTGCGTAAAAGCTGAATCGAATCAAAAAAAAGGAGGTCAATTTGGGACGAGAAGCAAACGTGTCTCGCCACATAGAAACGATTGGGAATCCAGTCTGACTGCGCTTTAGTTTGGTCACCGACAGAAAATAACCCGCTCATCCGACTCAATCTTATTTCCACTAAATGCCTTACGAACCGGCACAGCGATGTCAGAGGGGAAAGCGTGGCAGAGGAAGCACGGAGGATGTGACAGCTGGAGGTGAAGATGAAGCAAAATGCGACAAAACTGAGGTGGCGTGGAGGCGACAGACAGAGGCTGTTTAAAAAAAACCAAAGGGAATGTATAGTGTGTCAGTGTTTCTCCCTCCAAAAGGCTAAGATGTGTGAGTGCGAGCACTTAATGATGTTAAAATCCAATCGGTGTTTGACGGATCTGTTTTCAGTGTGAGTGTTGTTGGATTTGCATGGAGAAGCGTGTGTTTGCTTTAGCAGTGTGGATCAAATCATCATGACTGTTGTATGTATGTGTATGTATGTATGTGTGTGTGTTATCTTGCCGATGTGTGTGGAAGAGGGGGTGCTCATGGCTGTTTCCTGTGGGAGAATGGCAGATCAGGGGTGAGAGGTCAGTGTCTCAGGGGGTCAAAGTGGGGATGAGGTGACGTCAGATTCGGGGCAAACACTTCTCCATAAATTCCTTTACAGCCGCCATCTCCTGCAAGAGAGCAACGAGGAGGTTGGTACAGTGGACAGATGGTTGTGTTGTCTCATCCCTTTTAAAAAAGGACAACAAGACTGAGCCACTGACTGTTCGTAGGGGCCGCATGATTATGCATAAAATGGTTATCAAGATTATTTTAATCAATGTCGGGATCACGAGTTTTTATCCAAATTATTCACTGATTTTAAGTTTTGTTTGTTTAATTTAAAGGTCCGGTGGATTTAAGGGTACATACTGGCAGTAATAACATAAAATAAAGTAAAAAAAAATACAATAAGTACCTTTTCTTTGGTGCGTAATCACCTGGAAATAAAGCTACATCCACATTATTCTGTTTAAATTTGAGATGCGTCGATATAACTACGTTTCAACCTGACAAAGCTGATACAGCCTTCAAACATTAAGAAAAACCATTAAATGTTAAACATAAAAAAACATTTTTTGGTTTCACACACACACACACACACACACACACACACACACACACACACA
>NW_024694083.1:0-916 GCF_008729295.1 Plectropomus leopardus | reverse complement strand
CTTCTCCTGAAATTAATTTTTAACTGATGGTTGTTTTATCTTGTCTTAGCCTGCAGTTGTAATTGTAATTTAATTCTAATAACGTTATTTTCATTATAGCTGAAAAATATTCACATTTTTTAATCAGTATCTGTTACTGATAACAATTACATTTATTTTGTAATTTGATTAGATGTAACTAGCTACTCCCAAACACTGCAGAGTGGCTTATATAGATACTGTAAAACTTCAAAAACCCTGGCCTTTTTTTGCTTAAATTACTAAACTCAACACACGGACATGGATCTGTATGGGATGGGTCTTTAATTCCTTTTGCACAAAACTCTTACTCAGCAAATATGGAAAATACTATCACATTCTTTATTATGAATATTACTTGTGGCCTATAAAAATTCAAGTAACATCAATTATGAATCAATGATTTAATCTTGCTCCTACAGACAGCCTACTAGAGAGAAAGAGGGAGTATGAGATATGTACACACAGTGGCCAATTTATTAAGTACACCTGTGCATTCTGATGCGATCAAATTCAACTGTCTTGCTATAAAGTCTACTTTTAGGATGAATATATTGTAGAATTTGTGCTGACACCGTCAAAAAGGTGTTAATCGAATTAAGGGCTGGGCGATAAAAAGATAATATCAATCGCCATATAACTTTTCCTCGATTGAAATATGAGATGTAGTCAATAGAATGTCCATAGAACGCATTTCAGCCATGTCCGCTACACTCTCTTATCCACCGGTGTCTCCAAATGTCCACTCTGCTCTCATTCCCCGCCGGTGTCTCCGCCGATGTCCGCTCCGCCTGTGTCCGCTC
The DNA here is from genome assembly GCF_008729295.1 of Plectropomus leopardus. NCBI lineage: Eukaryota > Metazoa > Chordata > Actinopteri > Perciformes > Serranidae > Plectropomus > Plectropomus leopardus. The sequence goes on along the minus strand of NW_024694083.1, from coordinate 95 downwards.
TGCTCTCATTCTCAGCCGGTGTCTGCTCCACTCGCATTCTCCGCTAGTGTCTCCGCCAATGTCTCCGATGTTGTCTCTGAATGTCCGTTCCGCTT
>NW_024694082.1:0-324 GCF_008729295.1 Plectropomus leopardus | reverse complement strand
AAAAAACAAAAACAAAAAAATAAATAATTTTTAGAAATAAAAGAAAACCAGAAATTTGTACATTCTGTATTTTGTATAGTTTTTTTAATTGTTATTGTTTGTTAGCTGAGATGTTTATTTTATGTTGATTTCTCTTCAGCTTTTGTGTAATAAATTCAAAAATATTTAATCCCAATCATAATAGTCATCATAATCGTAACAATCATTATAACCATAATCATACTATGGGTGGGGTGGGGGGGGGGTGTTGCCTAGGACGCCAAAGGTACTAGGTCCAGCACTGTTAACGGCTCCTGTACATGTTTAACTTAAACAGCTTCATAG
>NW_024694081.1:0-319 GCF_008729295.1 Plectropomus leopardus | reverse complement strand
TTTGTATGTGTATTTTTACATGCAATTATGATAGAGAATTTAACAGGCCAAAAGAATTATTTTATTTTAGTTCTTTGTTCTTTGATATTCCTTGTTTGTTTTCTTTTCATATTTGTCCAGAATAATCAAAGCCACTGATTTAATATTAAAATCAAAAAAATCAATATATCAGCAAGTTTTTGTTTTTCTGGGGTTTTTTATTAGAAAAATTAAATATAACTTAGATTTTATCATGTAAGATCCGACACAGAAATAGGCAGCTTAAGTGTTTGTTTTTTTTTAATTTATTTTTTATTCAATAAAGAAACGTAGTCTGTCC
>NW_024694080.1:0-793 GCF_008729295.1 Plectropomus leopardus | reverse complement strand
AAATGGCTAAAGTCAGTGGGGCATAGACTGGGACAAACTGGTAATATTAGATAATTTTTTTATATATATATTTTTTAATTGTTGGTGTTATTGTTTGCTAGCGCTTGTTAAATATCACAGTCTTTCAATATCAGGTTGTGTTGTTAGTTTGATAACTGGCTAACATAAGTCTTGAATCTGTTCTGTTGGTCTTTCGGGTTTCCTTTTTGAATGATGAGACTTTTGTCTCCTGCTGATGTGTAAAGTTATTTCCTCTCATAGGCACAGAACGTATGTGCTGGTTGGTCATTGGCTGTAGTCTTTGGCTGTGTTCAGGAGTAACGTTTTGGCTGAGACACAGGCGGCAGGAGGCAACTTGAGGCCTTCACCACCAGTCTTTTCATGTTGGTTAACTAGATTTTTCATATTCTATAATATATTTTGATGTGGTGATATTTAAGGTACACATCATTACACAGTGGACAGCACTTTGGCAGCAGGAGTAGTTTGCTTTTTTTAATTAACCAATCAAGGCATGCTTTCATCAGAGGTTTTCACCCCACTCTGAAATGGTCTTGTTATGGTCTCATTTTATTATTTTCTGCTTTGTAGTCATACTGCAGCATTTACGATGACCTGAGGGGAAGCGAGTCAGCAGCTGTACCTCCTTGTTCTAAGGCAGAACAAAGACTGACACTTTATATGTCATTGTGGACAAACAGCTCATCCACTGACAGGGAGCCGTCTACCTAGCTGCATTTGATGAACTGTTTAAATCTCATGTTGTGTTCAACCTGTCCTATGAGGTGTCCTT
>NW_024694079.1:0-334 GCF_008729295.1 Plectropomus leopardus | reverse complement strand
GTGTCCACATCACTAAGACTTTTGATTTTAGTTAGTTTGTTTGTTTTCTCCTATTGCTCCTAAAATTATGCTGAAATGCAAAAAACACAAAATCATTTACAGTCATTTTCAGTTGCTCAGCAGCAGTGTTTTTACTATTTTAAACAATGTCACAATGTCATATTAAGTCTCACAAAGGATTTATTGAAGGAGTCAAAGATGTATTACTGTCATTATACAATACAGGTTTGCAAACTGAATGTAGCCGTTGTGCTAAAATAAAAAAAAAAAATGCATAAAGATATATTAAAATTTTTAAATCAGAATAGAACAAGACCCTATTGAGTGTTTACTC
>NW_024694078.1:0-963 GCF_008729295.1 Plectropomus leopardus | reverse complement strand
CCAGGTGTCATTGTGGGTGACTTGCGTGGGTGTTTCTTTACAGGAGTAATGGAACTTGTTCTTACATGCCAAACTGCAGTCACACACTGACTGTACATGAAAGCCGACATTAAACTGTTTGAATACATAAAGTTGTCCTAACACAGAGTTCCTGTAGATCCTTAAAAAGTCTTAAAGGCATTGAATTAATTAAGCTAAAAATAAGTTGGTAAGTTAAGTTAATTGGTATTAAAATGTCTGAAATCAGTATCTCAAAAAGTATTTTTCTGTAGATGCAGAGTGAGGGTTTCAACTTCACTTTCTACCAAGGTGCACCTGAAAAGGGCAATATAAAGTGGTCGAAGTATTTAGAGCAACTTAATTGCAAGACCAGCACAGGTTGTCTTGTGGCCTTCAGCAGGATGACCTTGACTAAATAATCCTCCAAATTCTGACCCCTTGCTTTTTCATGGTCAGCATTTGCTTGTTCTTTTACTTTCAGTACATAATTACATTTAATATTTAGCATTTAATATAATTACTATGGAATTACTTTTGATAATTAAGTACAGTAAATATCAGATACTTTAAGACTTTTAGTCAAGTAATACTCTAACAGGTGATTTTAACTTTTACCAAAGTCATTTTCTGGTAAGACATCTGTACTTTTACTCAAGTAGCTTTTAGTTACTTCAGCTGGGATGCTTAGAGCAGAGGATCCAATATCTGCTAGCTAGGTGTTACTGCATCCTGGATGACATGGTGACGTTCAAATTCAATGAAAATTGACCACTTTATGCAGATTTTGTGGCATGGCTGAAACCAGAACAAAGCAAATCATACAGAGCTTGGTGTATTTAATTCAAAAAGTTTTTCAAATTCGGCGAGATCAATATGCAAAAAGATTACAAGATTTTGAAAATGATAAGAAGTAAGCTGGGGAAAATGTCCAGAAAACTTTATAGATAATTATCATAATGATAT
>NW_024694077.1:0-650 GCF_008729295.1 Plectropomus leopardus | reverse complement strand
AATAATAATAATAACAACACAGTATTCAGCACTGGGTGAGGGAAGAAATCACCCAAAATGCATTTTAATGTGAGGTAGAAAGAGCTCATACCTTTAAAATAAGTGAATTACTTAATTATTTTATTTTTCTTTGTAGAGATATTTTTACTTGACTTTTTTTTTTGGACTTTGGACGTTTCAGTGGGACGTTTAGGACAGTTCTCATTATTTAATGGGCTGACTTGGGTACAGTTTTGATTTAATTATTGGCAGACGTTTAGTTCGCCGGACTGGTTTTGTTTTTCTTGGCAGATCCACAAAGATCCAGGAGGCATCAGGTGTGTTTTTGCAGCAGCACAGAGGAACTGTAAGGTTTCAGGACCGGAGCTGGACGGGACAGGTCAAAGATCTGTTTGTGGACAATAACAATAATAACTTTATTTATAGAGATTGTTGTAGACAAAAGTTACAAACAATAGTTGAATAAACACAAAAAAGCTGATGCAGTACACCGAGACAAACTTTAAACCTGGTGATCGACTGTTTTGATTTTTTAAGTTTTCTTCATGTTAAATGCAGGTCTTCGTGTGGGACTTGCAGTAACTTTGTCCACATTGTCCACCTCGAAGACTCGGACTGTTACTCTGTCAAATTTGACGTAAGCTGGCGAC
>NW_024694076.1:0-980 GCF_008729295.1 Plectropomus leopardus | reverse complement strand
GCCAAAGAGTAAGAGAGAATGCAATATGACAATATACAAATAAGCACAATTGTTCATTCAGGTGTACTCATTTATCTTTCTGTCTTACACCACGCTGAAGCACAGAGAGGTCCTGTTATTTGTCCCAGCCCAGTCATCTGATTAATAATACAAGATTTCAAAATGAAAAACTGTAAATCTTACTAACAGAGGAACTTTCGAAGAGATAAACGTTGCTATGACAATCTTAAAGCCATAAAAAATTTAAAATGCTTCAGAGAGGACTGTGCCCGTACTGTTTGTCTGGGTTTGTTTGGGTGACTAATATGAACATATGTTTGTATTCATCATTTCTGTAATTCTTCCTTCCATGATTGTAAACTGCAGTTGAAGTTGTGAATTGATTAAAAAGTGTCCTTCCCCACTGCTTTCATGGGAAATTGTACAGACTGTTTTTTATTACAGTTATTACTGCAACAACCACAGTGAATATAAAGGTGGCCCTCCTACATGACACACTGCACTGAACACAGCTTACAGCTCTGACTCTCTGCCCGAGCACGACTGGGTCTGACCCGATGGGTTCCGGCTGTAATTTCCCAACATTCCCTTGGGCCTGACTAGGGTTAGGTTCTCACCCATTTACCAGAGTGCTTTTTTTTAATGAGACTAGCAGTGCTCGTGCATATATGGTCGGAGACGAAGAAAAAGAGGGGGCAACGACTGAGAAAGAGGGAAAGTGAGGGAGCAACGGAGCAATATAGTGGAGAACTGCAGGTGAGAGATAAAGCGCGCACAAGAGAGGAACGGAAAATGAGAGAAACAAAAGGGGAGAGGGGCTGCAAGGCGACTTGGTTTGCCATATTCACCTCTGCCACCCAAGCAGGGGGAGAGATGTGGGTAACATGCAGTGAAGAGCGGTGATCATATTCTGCGTGCTGCAACGCCATGGACCACCGCTCAAACTCGAAGACGGACACACACCGACGGGAGCAGCCAGC
>NW_024694075.1:0-533 GCF_008729295.1 Plectropomus leopardus | reverse complement strand
GTGCATGCCTTGAGCCAGAGAAAAATCAGACCAGAACATCAGGTATTAACCATTGTAATTCTAAGAAAATTGCATACTTACAGATACATAGCCCCAGTGCAAGCAATATGATGACAGACTCAGCACAAAAGAGAACAGTATATAGCATATATATATATATATATATATAAAACCAATGCAAAAAGAGTGCTTGCTAGAATCTCTAAAAGTACTGTGCGTAAAAAGGACACATAATGGATTACAAGAGATGCCATCATATATTTTGTCATCATATATTTTATTTTGTCCTTAAAACTCAAAATCTGCCTTGAATGTGCACTTGAAAATCTGAAATCTGAGTCTTGAACTTGACATATTGCTCCTATGAGCTGTGTCTAGTCTCTGTGCATAGTGATGTCTTTCAGATAAACAGCTGGTCAGCAAAGGCACACTTTGATCTTGAGGCCATCCTAATTTCCTCATGAACCTAAACTGAAAACACAGCAGGATGTTGCACCATATAATGTTATGCCTGCTCTGAACCTCATTTGGGG
>NW_024694074.1:0-706 GCF_008729295.1 Plectropomus leopardus | reverse complement strand
GGCTTGTGGTGCTTAAAACGCTAAAAAAATGCATCTGAAAAACGCAACAGCAATGTCTCTTTGCAGAAATCATGACCCGGTTACTCGGATTTCTGTCTTGCTACGTCACTATCTTCTTTTAAAAACGTATTTTTTTTTCTGTAATCTCTTTTCGATGGATTGTTTTATTAATTTATGGTACCTGATATTGCATTTAAGTCTTGCACTGCAGTTTTTCAACAACTGATTTTTTTTCTTATATTTTTCTTGTGTGTTTTTCTTACATTTTTCTTTTGTGTTGTGTTTTAAAACTTTTTCCTTTGTGCGTTCTGTGATTTTAAGCACTTTGTAACATTGGTTTTGATAAGTTATATAAATAAACTTTTTGTTATTATTATTATTACTCAAGATAATACACACCCCTTATTGTGAGCTGTTTCCTCAAACTGCAATCACCAACAGTATCACGTCACCAATTTTTAGTTATTTTTAGTGAACTAGTTTTACTATAATACTGTAATGAGTAGAATTGTATCAAAATTAGTGTTATGTATGATTATGTATCTTTTAATCAGCACATGGAAGCCACGTATGAGAAGAGTAATGCTCAATGACCCCCGCTAAACTATCTGAACTGATAACACAACGACAGGCGAGAGGAAAAATATGTACTTTTGATTTTAGGGTGAACTGTCCCCATAAGATGAGATGCAACTACAGCTGCCTC
>NW_024694073.1:0-1773 GCF_008729295.1 Plectropomus leopardus | reverse complement strand
ATATGCTATTTTTGATTAAAATAGCATTTCATACATAAGGACATGTGCCAAAAAAAAAGCCCTTCGCCTGCCCTCACTCGGCAGAAAATCCTTACTTGTGTCTTTATCCTCTCAGCGCGCTTTCGTCTTTCGCGGAGGACTGTGCGTGCGCGCGCTTGGCACGGCGCCGCGCACTCCAGCCCCTGTGTGTAGTAACCCAGAGCAGTGAGCTCTCATCTAGACATGGCGGCGGATCCGAAGCCGGACTGGCTCTCCTGCCTTCCCTCTTCTTGGAGTTATGGGGTGACTCGGGATGGACGCATATTCTTTATCAAGTAAATATCACGCGGACACATGGATTTATGGATACGCACTGCTTACTTCTGCGACGTATTTTTGCTGTTTGTCTTTTTTCGCTGTTCACCTTTTCCCCCGTTTTTCTTCCACCAACAGCGAAGAAGCAAAGAGCACAACCTGGCTGCATCCTGTTACTGGAGAGGCTGTAATCACAGGGCATAGGAAAACTCCAGGTAAACAATCTGACAATATGTTTTTTCTTCAATCCTTGCACGCGCACGCAGCACCTGGGAATAGCGTCTCGGCGCGCCATGGTGGAGAAAAAAGGGGCGACAAGTTGCGGAGAGCCGTGGAATACGCTGAGGGGAGATTTCTTCTCTGCAGCAAAGCAACAGCCTCCCCTGCTCCTCCGCTCCCCTATCTGCTCCCCTCTCCGCTCTACTCTGGCGGCCCATTACGCACGGCGCCCCCCTCCCCACCTCCCCCCTGCTCGCTCCACCTGGACACTTTGCGACACACTTTTTAAAAGTTCCGTCACGTAGTCGTGAACCGATTTCGGAGCCGATTCCCTGCAGTGACATCTGACATCTGTCCCAGTCGGCTGCAGAAACACAGCGTTTATGAGCACGTACACACACCGAATCTGCACAGAGAACAATGCAGTGCGCCGAGCCTATATTCCAAAATAAAAGACATGACAGGAAAGACATGACGGGTGGGAGGGCATGGATCCATGCGCATCAGCAGTGTGTGCAAACAGCTGGAGGCTGAGCCGTGCACGAGACACGTTGATTGAGTAATCCTGCGATATCTGCTCTGGTTATTGGGGAGGGGGCGCGGAATTAAAGGGCACAAGCCCAGTGAGCTATTTGTGGTCCAAACACTGCATTGCTGTGCAGGTGTGCGTGTGCGTGCGTGTGCAATCAGCTTCATATCTGTGTGCACAGTTGCTGATTTCTCTGTTTTTTCTTTTCCCTTCTCCTGTCCTGGCAGATTTACCAACAGGATGGGAGGAAGGATACACATTCGAGGGAGCTCGCTGCTTCATCAAGTGAGTTGGAATGTGTGCTGACAGACAAACACAGAGAGAGAGAAGAGACAGAGAGATGCAGAGAGGCAGAGATGCAGAGAGGCTGAGAGGCAGTTTGAATCTCAGGCAGTGAGGGGCTGCTTTGTTTGGTCGGCAGACACAGATATGTCCCTAAGCTCTCATCAACACCCACCACTTTGTCTCATTGCATCTCTGCTTCTTTTCTTCTCAGTCTCTTTGTCTCTCTGCCTATTTGCCTCTCTGTCTCTCTGTCCTGCTGGAGGAATCATGAATATACGTTTGCTCGTCCTGTTAAACACACACAGACAACCAGTGTGAATGGACAGCTACACCATCATGACTCTCTGCTTCTGAGGTCTTCTCCTTCTATCAGTTCTGCTCTCGTCCTTCACCTCTCTCCTCACACACACACACACACACACACACACACACACACACACACACAC